>NW_028157818.1:0-5000 GCF_964263955.1 Coregonus lavaretus
CACTCACACATTATGCACAGTTTCAGGGTGTAATAATTAGTCATTAATAATTAATCTATCATATTTGCAGTTTGTTTGTAACACCAAATCATTTTCCTTTAATGCATTTAGTGGTTACACACTAACAACTAAAGGTTCTATCTAGTGCCAAAAAAGGGTTCGCTATGGTTACAGCCCTTTTTGTGTCTATAAAGAGCCCTTTGTTATGGTTCTTTATAGAACCTTTATAGAGAATGGTTCTATAAAGAACCTTCCTCAATCTCAAAGGTTCTTTTTAGATCCTTTTGAAGAACATTACAGTTTTTTTTTGTATTCTGGTTAGCCATATACTATATTGTTAAAATTCCATAGGTGTTATATTTAACAGTCTAGCAGACGCTCTTATGCAGAGCAACATAGGGCAATTAGGGTGAAGTGCCTTGCTCAAGGGCACATTGGCTGATTTTTCACCTAGTCGGCTCGGGGATTCGAAACAGCGACCTTTCAGTTACTGGCTCTTAATGCTAGGCTACCTGCCGTGACAAGTTGCTCTCAAACTGCTGCGGGTCACTGTAGTGATGGAAAAACAAAGCTTCCTGAAGCAATGAGGCTTTCCAACAAATTGTGTCAATTAGGTTAATTGCTCTGAGCTTCTTTATTCATTCACAATGCACATTAGTGACATCTGCTGGTCAGCAATAAATAGCAATGTGTGATTATCAGATAGAGGTTTTTTTTTCTCCACTGATTTTATCAAAACTCTGTGGTGGTAAGTCGTTGGCTTTAATAGCCTACAGTCAGTTCACATCTTACATCATGCTGCGTTTTCTGCCTTCAAGTGGACTATTTTTCAAAAATGGAATCTATGGCATTATTGAGGATGTTTAAGAGAGAAGCTTATACTATACTAAATAAAACAAATTATTTGAACAACAGTGCAGAAAGTGTGGTTTCACAAAACTATTTTCAAAATAGTGTCTCTTCAACCGGATTCGAACTCATACTCCCACATCCCGGAATGTTCCATAGTTCCCTACTCTACCTGCTAAGATACCAGTCAGGTGAAATTATTTGTACAAAATCCTAACTAACTGTATAAGTATGGTATCCAGTAGCAGTCAGTGTTTGAAAGCAGCATAATCGAAGAAAGCATCGGAACCACGGTGAAATCAGTGGGATCTCGCATTTTGCAACACATGGTTTGAAAAAGCATGTGATCAAACGAAGCTTCGGACATCATTGATGACGTACTTCTGATAAAGTGATACACTTATCGGCACACTGATTCGAAGTTAGCTGCTTAGCGATTTCAACGCATGCCTTGGAGCTTCAGTATGAAACGTAACATCACTAGATCACTGAGGAGAGAATTGAGAACCACTGACTTAGTCAACCGTTCTCAATTGACACAAGGCCATACGTGAGTCGTTCACAAGACACCGTCACTGGCCATAGTCCTACAAAACTGTGTGTATTAACAGTCATTGCAGAACACAACACATTAGATAAACGTCAATGGTACTCACTCACTGTTACACAAAAAGAGCTTTGAACAAACCACTCCGCAAAATATTCTAATGAGCCACTGCCCCTGTCACGATCGTTGACTGAAGACACGGACCAAGGCGCAGCGTGATAAGCGTACATACTTTTATTTAACGTACTTAACGACAAAAACAACAAACAAACGATACGTGAAGTCCTGAGGTTATAACACAACAAACCTTTACAGATCAAGATCCCACAAAGACTAGTGCAAAACAGGCTGCCTAAGTATGGTCCCCAATTAGAGACAACGAGCTACAGCTGCCTCTGATTGGGAACCACCCTGGCCAACATAGAAATCAACGATCTAGAACAAAAACATAGAAAAACTAAACATAGCAAATCCACACCCTGGCTCAACATTTAAGAGTCCCCAGAGCCAGGGCGTGACAGCCCCTACATTTTAATTATCACTAAAACGCAAATAACCCTTTTTGTGAACTGCAAAGAACCATTGAAGGTCTTGAAGGGTTCTTTGAGTCATTATGGTTCCACATAGAACCATCACCCTTCCCAAAGAACCCTTGGAACCCACTTTTCTTAGTGTGTACATTCTATACTTTTGAAGATTTCTACAATCTGAGTTCATATAGTTTAGTAATACCACTGTGGACATGTTTCTACAACCTGAGTTCATATAGTTTAGTAATACCACTGTGGACATGTTTCTACAACCTTCTGAGTTCATATAGTTTAGTAATACCACTGTGGACATGTTTCTACAACCTTCTGAGTTCATATAGTTTAGTAATACCACTGTGGACATGTTTCTACAACCTTCTGAGTTCATATAGTTTAGTAATACCACTGTGGACATGTTTCTACAACCTTCTGAGTTCATATAGTTTAGTAATACCACTGTGGACATGTTTCTACAACCTTCTGAGTTCATATAGTTTAGTAATACCACTGTGGACATGTTTCTACAACCTTCTGAGTTCATATAGTTTAGTAATACCACTGTGGACATGTTTCTACTACCTGAGTTCATATAGTTTAGTAATACCACTGTGGACATGTTATCCATTCCAGAGGCTACTACCACACTCAGAGAGCAGAGTATACTGTTCCCAGCTGTCTGTCTATGAACAGTATTAACATCTACAATCTCTCTCTCCTTTATCTCTGTAGTGGATGGTCTACTCTGTTAGAGGATCAGTCCAGGTGTGCAGTGTGTCAGCAGGTGCTGAGGGATCCAGTCTCTATCACCTGTGGACACAGGTTCTGCAGACAGTGCATCACCAGATACTGGGAGAAACCTGCTCCTTCAGGAGACTATGACTGTCCTCAGTGTAGAAAGAGATCCAGAACACGTCCTGTACTACAGCACCTGAGTCAAGCCAATAAAACACGAGGCTCTGAAAACAGTAAGACCACTTGCACACGTGGGCCAAGTCAATACCTTAATATGATTTACAGTAGGTAACTACAATATTATGAGATAATAGAAGTTACTGTAGTTGTGGAAGGCCCACTTTTCATCCTGTCAATGAATGTTTCTGATACACATCATTTTCCCTCTTCCCTTGTAGTGGATGACAGCCTGCAGAGAGCTATAGTAAACCATAAAGACAGTCTGAAAAGGAGGTATGAATGTGTGATAGAAGGCATGGAAAAAGCAGGGAACCAAACTCCCCTCAACAGGATTTACACAGAGCTCTACATCACAGAAGGAGAGAGTGAAGGGGTTAACAATGAACATGAGGTGTGGCAGCTAGAGACAGCATCCAGGACGCCAACCTCACATGACACAGCAATCCACTGCAATGACATATTTAAACCCTTACCAGGCCAAGAGAGAAGCATCAGAACTGTGCTGACGAAGGGCATCGCTGGCATCGGAAAAACAGTCTCTGTGCAGAAGTTCATCCTAGACTGGGCTGAAGAGAAGGCGAACCAAGATGTGGATATCATATTTGTGCTTCCTTTCCGGGAGCTGAACTTGATTAAAGATCTCCAGTACAGTCTTCTCAGACTTTTAAATGGCTTCCACACAGAACTAGACATAGGCAATGCAAAGAAACTCACTGCCTGTAAAGCTATGTTCATCTTTGATGGTTTGGATGAAAGCAGACTTCCATTGGATTTCCAGCACAACGAAAAGGTATCTGATGTCACCCAGACATCGTCTGTCGATGTTCTGCTGACAAACCTCATCAAGGGGAATCTGCTTCCCTCTGCTCTCCTATGGATAACCTCCCGACCAGCAGCAACCAATCAGATCCCCCCTAAGTGTGTTGACCAGGTGACAGAGGTACGAGGGTTCAATGACCCACAGAAGGAGGAGTACTTCAGGAAGAGATTCAGTGATCACGACCTGGCCAGCAGAATCATCTCACACATAAAGACATCAAGGAGCCTCCACATCATGTGCCACATGCCAGTGTTCTGTTGGATTTCTGCAATAGTCCTTGAACACATGTTGAGTACAGACAAGAGGAGAGAGATGCCCACGACTCTGACTGAGATGTCAATACACTTCCTGCTCATTCAGACCAGCCTGAAGAACCAGAAATATCATGGAAGAGTTGAGATGGATCAACAGGAGCTCATGGAGTCAGATAAGGAAATTCTTCTGAAGCTGGGGAAGCTGGCGTTTGAAAATCTGGAGAAGGGTAATCTCATGTTCTATGAAGAAGACCTGAAAGAGTGTGGCATTGATGTCAAAGAAGCCTCAGTGTACTCAGGAGTGTGCACACAAATCTTTAAAGAAGAGTCTGTGTTATTTCAGAGAGTGGTGTACTGCTTTGTTCATCTGAGCATTCAGGAGTTTCTCTCAGCTGTCTACATGTACCATTGTTACACAACCAAGAACATGGATGCACTGAAGCCCTTCCTCAAGAGAAAGTCTAGAGCTGCATCTGAAGAGCTAACCTTGCATGAGCTGCTGAAGAGTACCGTGGATAAAGCCTTGGAGAGCAAGAACGGACACCTGGACCTCTTTGTCCGCTTCCTTCATGGCATGTCACTGGAGTCCAATCAGAAACTCCTACGAGGTCTGGTGACACAGACAGAAAGCAGTCCAGACAGCGTCCAGAAAACAATCCGATCCCTTAAGGTGATGCAGAGGAAGAACATCTCCCCTGAGAGGTGCATCAATCTCTTCCACTGTCTGATAGAGATGAAAGACCATTCAGTACAGGAGGAAATCCAAGCGTACTTGAGGTCAGAGAAGAGATCCAAAAACCTCACACTTTCTCAGTGTTCAGCACTGGCCTACATGCTACAGATATCAGAGGAGGTTCTGGATGTGTTTGACCTGAAGGTATACAAGACATCAGAGGAGGGTCGTAGGAGACTGCTCCCAGCTGTGAGAGGCTGCAGGAAAGCTCTGTAAGTATTCATGGAAATATCCCACACCAAAATACATTGTAGTTACAGCAGCATTTCTATTGGCTGACTGGCTCTGTAAGTACTCATGTGACTATCCCTCAGACCAAACTTTACTGTAGGTAAGAACAACAATATTTTCATTG
>NW_028157818.1:10000-28000 GCF_964263955.1 Coregonus lavaretus
ACACACACACACACACTGGACACACACACACACATACTGAACACACACACACACTGGACACACAAACACACTTGATACACACACACTGTACACACACACACACACACACACTGAACAAACACACTGAACACACACACACCGGACAAACACACACTGGACACACACACTCACACAGGACACACACACACTGATCACACACACACACACTGGACACACACTGGACAAACACACCCACACACTGGACACACACACACAATGGACACACACACACTCTGGACACACACACACTGGACACACACACACACACTGAACACACACACACACTGGACACACACACACTGGACACACACACACAGAGGACACACACACACTGGACACACACACACACACACACACACACACTGGACACACACACACACACACACACACACACTGGACACACACACACACAGAGGACACACACACACTGGACACACACACACACACACACACACTGGACACACACACACACAGAGGACACACACACACTGGACACACACACACACACACACACACACTGGACACACTCACACACACTGGACACACACACACACACCTGACACACACACACACAGAGGACACACACACTCACACACACTGGACACACACACTCACAAACACTGGACACACACACAAACTGGACACACACACACACACACACTGGACACACACACACACACACTGGACACACACACTCACACACACTGGACACAAACACTGGACACACACACTGGACACACACACATACGCTGGACACACACACACTGGACACACACACCAACACACTCACACTGGACACACACACACATTCACACGACACACACACATACACACTGGACACACACACACCTGACACACACACACACACAGGACACACACACTGGACACACACACACACACACACACACACACTGGACACACACACACACACACACTGGACACACACACTCACACACACTGGACACACACACACACACTGGACACACACACATACACACTTACACACACACACACACTCACACACACTGGACACACACAGACACACTGGACACACACACTGGACACACACACACTGGACACACACACTCACACACACTGGACACACACAAACAAACACACACACTGGACGCACACACTGGACACACACACTGGACACACACACACACTGGACACACACACACTGGACACACACACACTGGACACATTTCCATGTGTTGGATTTTGATGAAAGGAAATCCCATATAGCCTACTGGACAGGACTTTGCTATGGCATCTTCTGTTTGGGTGTCTCAGGTCAGGTCTGAGCCATGATCAGAATGTGTCTCTGTGTCTATTTCCAGCCCTGCCATTTCTACCTGTCCTGATCTAGTGTTTCACCCCTGACCTCCTCACACCGTCTCACTGTCCATGTCTGCTTTTAGCTCCCACCTCTACTTCACTGTGTTATAATGGACCTTATGCTTGTTATGTCACCTCTGTAACCAGTTATCAAACATACTGACCTTTCTGACCCTATCCCATGGCCCTACTTTCTACAACTGAACATTTAAATTCCTCTATGAGTTTTGTTTAGTGTCCATTTACTTATTTATGTATTTGTTGTATATTGGGGTTGTGCTGCAGAGCATCATGGGGGTTTGTATGTGTTGAGATGATCACGTTCCAGATAAATGGTTGAACTGATTCCTGTCTCCTGTCTCATCATTATTGAATTGTTGTACAGACGTGGTTATGAAACCCACGAGACATAACAACAGATTGGTGATGAGTAAGTCTGAATCTACAGGAACTATTCTGTGTGGAATAAGTGGGTTTTTACAACTGTTTAAAACTGTAATTTTCTGTGGTACAGAATAGGCTAATGTTAGCACAGTGTATTGCTAGCAGAGGCAAGTGCATAGTCGAGCTAGCTAAGAGAGAGAGTTAACATCGTCATGACGTCAGAAAAGGACTCGAGACGGACGTCGGAGCGGGAAAACAAAATGATTAAAAAGATGGAATATACATTGATTACAGGAAAGACATTTATTAAACTGTGAAGACAAACCTTTTAATTAAATCTGCTAAATGAGCGAATTTAGGAGGAAACGTCAGTGAGTGAAGTGAATGAAGATCACGTGACTGAGGAAAATATTGCTTTGGTTGAGGACAATATTGAAGTGAGTGACAATCAGGAGCTTATTGAGATATGAAAAATTATTGGAAATGTTGGAAACATTGGACAGTTTGATGAAAGTATTGAGCAGTGGAGCTCATATACAGAACGGTTTGAATATTTTGTTCTTGTAAATGACATGGATGAGGACAACATTGTGCCTCCATGTTTTTTGTTCAGAATTGTTTCCTTAAAGGACCAGTGCTGTCAAAAATGTGATGTGATGGCTGCATTAGTTTTTTTTATATATACTGTATATAATTTACCTCCACAGCAACATGGACACCAGCATACTTGCACATACAAACCAGAGGAGGCTGGTGGAGGAGCTATAGGAGGACGGGCTCATTGTAAAGACTGGAATGGAATAATGGAATGGTATTTAACCCATCATTTATTTATTCCATTCCAGCCATTACAATTAACCTGTTCTCCTATAGCTCTTCCCAACAGTCTCATCTCGGAAACTTCTCGGTTCTGGTAAAAGAGAAGTTGAGAGTATCACATCATGTTTTATCTCAGCGAAGCTGTACAACAGCATATTTAAGAAGCATAAACTGCAACCATGTGATGTTGTTTTGAGAACTTACTCAGCTCAGCCTATTCAGTTATTGGGAAAGCTGGAGGTTAAAGTGAGATGTGGTGCTCAGGTGTTACCACTACCCCTATTAGTGTCAATAGGGAAGGGGTCCTACGATAATGGGGACAAACTGGATTCAGCACCTAAAATTAGATTGGTCAAGAGTGAACCATGTGTCAGACCCAGTTGCACAGCTGGGCGATAAATATGCTGAGGTGTTAAGTGGTGAAATGGGTGTGGTAAAGGGAGTTAAAGGTGTTTAGTGGTGAAATGGGTGTGGTAAAGGGAGTTAAAGGTGTTAGGTGGTGAAATGGGTGTGGTAAAGGGAGTTAAAGGTGTTTAGTGGTGAAATGGGTGGGGTAAAGGGAGTTAAAGGTGTTTAGTGGTGAAATGGGTGTGGTAAAGGGAGTTAAAGGTGTTTAGTGGTGAAATGGGTGTGGTAAAGGGAGTTAAAGGTCTTTAGTGGTGAAATGGGTGGGGTAAAGGGAGTTAAAGGTGTTTAGTGGTGAAATGGGTGTGGTAAAGGGAGTTAAAGGTGTTTAGTGGTGAAATGGGTGGGGTAAAGGGAGTTAAAGGTGTTTAGTGGTGAAATGGGTGTGGTAAAGGGAGTTAAAGGTGTTTAGTGGTGAAATGGGTGGGGTAAAGGGAGTTAAATGTGTTTAGTGGTGAAATGGGTGTGGTAAAGGGAGTTAAAGGTGTTTAGTGGTGAAATGGGTGTGGTAAAGGGAGTTAAAGGTGTTTAGTGGTGAAATGGGTGGGGTAAAGGGAGTTAAAGGTGTTTAGTGGTGAAATGGGTGTGGTAAAGGGAGTTAAAGGTGTTTAGTGGTGAAATGGGTGGGGTAAAGGGAGTTAAAGGTGTTTAGTGGTGAAATGGGTGTGGTAAAGGGAGTTAAAGGTGTTTAGTGGTGAAATGGGTGGGGTAAAGGGAGTTAAAGGTGTTTAGTGGTGAAATGGGTGTGGTAAAGGGAGTTAAAGGTGTTTAGTGGTGAAATGGGTGGGGTAAAGGGAGTTAAATGTGTTTAGTGGTGAAATGGGTGTGGTAAAGGGAGTTAAAGGTGTTTACGGGTGAAATGGGTGTGGTAAAGGGAGTTAAAGCCAACATTCAAGTGTCAGAGAAAGCTGTTCCAATGTTTTGTAAGGTTAGACCTTATGCACTCAGAGAGGCAGTAGACAAACAGCTTACAGAGATAGAAAAACAAGGAGGGATCACACCATTAGAATATAGTGAATGGGCAGCACCTATAGTTTGCCTTCCAAAGACAAAACGGGGGTGTCAGAATATGTCATGATTACAAGGTGACTGTAAATGCATGGGTGGATGTGGACCAGTACCCCTTACCAAAGACCCAGGACTTGTTTGCTACTCTAGCCGGGGGGTAAACAGTTCACAGAGTTAGACCTTACACAGGAACTACCAGCAAGTGGAGGTAGATCAAGAGTCAAAGCATTTCCTGACTATAAACAAGGGTTTCTACCAGATGAATAGACTGCCTTATGGAGTATCAAGCGCTCCAGCTATATTCCAACGTATTATGGACCAGGTCTTACAGGGTTGACCTGGGGTTGGGTGCTTTCTGGATCACATTCTTATCACAGGGAAATCGGCAGAGGACCACTTCCAGAACGTAGAAGCAGCAGGGTTACAGAGACTGCAAGAGCATTGGTTAAGAGTAAAACGGGAAGTTTATGGAGAATCTCTCTACTCTCATCAAACCTGTGACAGAGCTCTTCCAGAAAGATAGACCTTGGGTGGGTTCAGAACAATGTCAGCAGGCATTTGAAACAACGAAGACGCAGCTGTCTTCCTCCTCAGTGTTAGTGCACTACGACCCTCACATGCCAGTAATATTGACTTGTGATGCCTCACCATATGGGGTGGGTGCTGTCATCTCACATACAATGCCCCACGGTAGTGAGAGGCCTATTGCATATGCTTCACCCACACTCAAATAGAGAAGACAGAGGTGAAGTATGCCCAAATAGAGAAGACAGAGGTGAAGTATGCCCCAATAGAGAAGACAGAGGTGAAGTATGCCCCAATAGAGAAGACAGAGGTGAAGTATGCCCCAATAGAGAAGACAGAGGTGAAGTATGCCCAAATAGAGAAGACAGAGCTGAAGTATGCCCAAATAGAGAAGACAGAGGTGAAGTATGCCCCAATAGAGAAGACAGAGGTGAAGTATGCCCCAATAGAGAAGACAGAGGTGAAGTATGCCCCAATAGAGAAGACAGAGGTGAAGTATGCCCAAATAGAGAAGACAGAGTTGAAGTATACCCCAATAGAGAAGACAGAGGTGAAGTATGCCCAAATAGAGAAGACAGAGGTGAAGTATGCCCCAATAGAGAAGACAAAGGTGAAGTATGCCCCAATAGAGAAGACAGAGGTGAAGTATGCCCCAATAGAGAAGACAGAGGTGAAGTATGCCCCAATAGAGAAGACAGAGGTGAAGTATGCCCCAATAGAGAAGACAGAGGTGAAGTATGCCCAAATAGAGAAGACAGAGTTGAAGTATGCCCCAATAGAGAAGACAGAGGTGAAGTATGCCCAAATAGAGAAGACAGAGGTGAAGTATGCCCCAATAGAGAAGACAGAGGTGAAGTATGCCCCAATAGAGAAGACAGAGGTGAAGTATGCCCCAATAGAGAAGACAGAGGTGAAGTATGCCCAAATAGAGAAGACAGAGCTGAAGTATGCCCAAATAGAGAAGACAGAGGTGAAGTATGCCCCAATAGAGAAGACAGAGGTGAAGTATGCCCCAATAGAGAAGACAGAGGTGAAGTATGCCCCAATAGAGAAGACAGAGGTGAAGTATGCCCAAATAGAGAAGACAGAGTTGAAGTATGCCCCAATAGAGAAGACAGAGGTGAAGTATGCCCAAATAGAGAAGACAGAGGTGAAGTATGCCCCAATAGAGAAGACAAAGGTGAAGTATGCCCCAATAGAGAAGACAGAGGTGAAGTATGCCCCAATAGAGAAGACAGAGGTGAAGTATGCCCCATTAGAGAAGACAGAGGTGAAGTATGCCCCAATAGAGGAGACAGAGGTGAAGTATGCCCCAATAGAGAAGACAGAGGTGAAGTATGCCCCAATAGAGAAGACAGAGGTGAAGTATGCCCCAATAGAGAAGACAGAGGTGAAGTATGCCCCAATAGAGAAGACAGAGGTGAAGTATGCCCCAATAGAGAAGACAGAGGTGAAGTATGCCCCAATAGAGAAGACAGAGGTGAAGTATGCCCAAATAGAGAAGACATAGGTGAAGTATGCCCCAATAGAGAAGACAGAGGAGAAGTATGCCCCAATAGAGAAGACAGAGGTGAAGTATGCCCCAAATAGAGAAGACAGAGGTGAAGTATGCCCCAATAGAGAAGACAGAGGTGAAGTATGCCCCAATAGAGGAGGAGGCCCTAGGGATCATATTTGGGGTAATGAAGTTCCATGACTACCTATATGGTGGTAAGTTTACATTGACAGACCATCAGCCTCTTGTTAAAATACTAGGACCAACAACAGACGACCCAGCTCCAGCAGCAGCCAGACTCCAGAGGAGGGCGTTAATACTAGCAGCATATCAGTATGACATACAATACAAGTCCTCTCAGCTGCATATCAGAATGACATACAATACAAGCCCTCTCAGCTGCATATCAGTATGACATACAATACAAGACCTCTCAGCAGCATATCAGTATGACATACAATACAAGACCTCTCAGCTGCATATCAGTATGACATACAATACAAGACCTCTCAGCTGCATATCAGTATGACATACAATACAAGACCTCTCAGCTGCATATCAGTATGACATACAATACAAGACCTCTCAGCTGCATATCAGTATGACATACAATACAATACCTCTCAGCTGCATATCAGTATGACATACAATACAAGTCCTCTCAGCTGCATATCAGTATGACATACAATACAAGACCTCTCAGCTGCATATCAGTATGACATACAATACAATACCTCTCAGCTGCATATCAGTATGACATACAATACAAGACCTCTCAGCTGCATATCAGTATGACATACAATACAAGACCTCTCAGCTGCATATCAGAATGACATACAATACAAGTCCTCTCAGCTGCATATCAGAATGACATACAATACAAGAGATCTCAGCAGCATATCAGTCCATGCTAATGCAGATGGGTTATCGAGGCTTCCCATGAGGGGGAGGGGGGAGGGGGGGACGGGGACAGAGGGGGGGGGGGGGGGGGGGGGGGCACAGAGCAATTCAAACTATCCAGTGTCATTTGTAGATGTACTTCCCATTGTAGCTAAGGACACAGCCAGGGAAACTACCAAGGACAAGGGTTTGGCTAAAGTGAAGCACTTCCCACTTACAGGGTGGCCTAACCACGTTACTGATCCTGAACTAAAGCCTGATTGGGTGAGAAGGGATGAGCTCACTGTAGACAGTGATTGTGTGTTATGGGGTATGAGAGCGGTGGTGCCGGCTACTCTACAGAGGAACCTACTGAAGGAGCTACATGAAAACCACTGGAGCATGGTTCAAATGGAAGCTCTGGCAAGGAGACACTTTTGGTGACCGAGGTTAGACTCAGACATAGAAGACATGGTAAGGAGATGGCCCAGGTTAGACTCAGACATAGAAGACATGGTAAGGAGATGGCCCAGGTTAGACTCAGACATAGAAGACATGGTAAGGAGATGGCCCAGGTTAGACTCAGACATAGAAGACATGGTAAGGAGATGGCCCAGGTTAGACTCAGACATAGAAGACATGGTAAGGAGATGGCCCAGGTTAGACTCAGACATAGAAGACATGGTAAGGAGATGGCCCAGGTTAGACTCAGACATAGAAGACATGGTAAGGAGATGGCCCAGGTTAGACTCAGACATAGAAGACATGGTAAGGAGATGGCCCAGGTTAGACTCAGACATAGAAGACATGGTAAGGAGATGGCCCAGGTTAGACTCAGACATAGAAGACATGGTAAGGAGATGGCCCAGGTTAGACTCAGACATAGAAGACATGGTAAGGAGATGGCCCAGGTTAGACTCAGACATAGAAGACATGGTAAGGAGATGGCCCAGGTTAGACTCAGACATAGAAGGTTATCACTGGTTAAACCCAGCTTTTCAGCTGACATGCAGTCTAAGATACAGGACAAGGGGTTGGGCAAGAGTCTTCGTTTTTTACAGTCGGAACAAACAGTGCTTGTCCCAGATTACCGGGGAGGAGAGAGAGAGAGAAATGGAGACCCGGGGTTGTGAAAAGGCTACTTGGTCCTGTAGCCTACTTAGTGCAGACTGAGGGAAAAACTGTTTAAGAAGCACGTGGATCAAATGATGATGCAACCCAATGAAAGAGAAGAGCTGAATGTGTCAGAGTGGAACATCTCTGATTGGGACTTGGACACTACCACTGGGACGGGCACCAATACAGACACACAGATGGTTCCAGGCCGTGAGCCTGAGGGTCCAGAGCATCATGAGAGGCCAAAAAGGGTCAGAAGGCCTCCGGACCGATTGGATCTGGAAACAGGTTGTATATGAGTTGAGAAGTGAAAAACTGTTTTGGAAAACACATGATGTTCGTCGAGGATGTTTTCAGAGGAAGTGAGAATTCCCGGGGAGGAGTGTGGTTTATTGAGAAATGTATTATGTGTTAACGAGTTTAGATTTAAAATGATTGCAAATAGCCAATGGGATTTGTATGCAGGAGATTATTTAAATTAACAAATGACAAAGGGTTTTCCATTCTTGCATCGAAGTGATTGGATTACGAGATGCAAGGGGGGGTGAAAGTTCAATGATATATTGGGGAGTTGGGCTGAAGACGCTGTAGAGAGTGGTCCACTGGAATGTGTTAAGGAGAACATGAAATAAATCTGTTCAGTTTATTATAAGTACGCTTCGGAGTCTTCAGTAAAAGAACCCAGCATCTTAGGATGCAAAAATGATCCTTTATCATGTTTACAAAATAACAGATTGAAAGACAACAAATAGCCTACTTTTAATTAATAAAAAATATGTTAGAGACATGGGACATGGCCTTGTGTTGCTGCACTGTCTAAATATGTTAGAGACATGGGACATGGCCTTGTGTTGCTGCACTGTCTAAATATGTTAGAGACATGGGACATGGCCTTGTGTTGCTGCACTGTCTAAATATGTTAGAGACATGGGACATGGCCTTGTGTTGCTGCACTGTCTAAATATGTTAGAGACGTGGGACATGGCCTTGTGTTGCTGCACTGTCTAAATATGTTAGAGACATGGGACATGGCCTTGTGTTGCTGCACTGTCTAAATATGTTAGAGACATGGGACATGGCCATGTGTTGCTGCACTGTCTAAATATGTTAGAGACATGGGACATGGCCTTGTGTTGCTGCACTGTCTAAATATGTTAGAGACATGGGACATGGCCTTGTGTTGCTGCACTGTCTAAATATGTTAGAGACATGGGACATGGCCTTGTGTTGCTGCACTGTCTAAATATGTTAGAGACATGGGACATGGCCTTGTGTTGCTGCACTGTCTAAATATGTTAGAGACATGGGACATGGCCTTGTGTTGCTGCACTGTCTAAATATGTTAGAGACATGGGACATGGCCTTGTGTTGCTGCACTGTCTAAATATGTTAGAGACATGGGACATGGCCTTGTGTTGCTGCACTGTCTAAATATGTTAGAGACATGGGACATGGCCTTGTGTTGCTGCACTGTCTAAATATGTTAGAGACATGGGACATGGCCTTGTGTTGCTGCACTGTCTAAATATGTTAGAGACATGGGACATGGCCTTGTGTTGCTGCACTGTCTAAATATGTTAGAGACATGGGACATGGCCTTGTGTTGCTGCACTGTCTAAATATGTTAGAGACATGGGACATGGCCTTGTGTTGCTGCACTGTCTAAATATGTTAGAGACATGGGACATGGCCTTGTGTTGCTGCACTGTCTAAATATGTTAGAGACATGGGACATGGCCTTGTGTTGCTGCACTGTCTAAATATGTTAGAGACGTGGGACATGGCCTTGTGTTGCTGCACTGTCTAAATATGTTAGAGACGTGGGACATGGCCTTGTGTTGCTGCACTGTCTAAATATGTTAGAGACGTGGGACATGGCCTTGTGTTGCTGCACTGTCTAAATATGTTAGAGACGTGGGACATGGCCTTGTGTTGCTGCACTGTCTAAATATGTTAGAGACGTGGGACATGGCCTTGTGTTGCTGCAGTGTCTAAATATGTTAGAGACATGGGACATGGCCTTGTGTTGCTGCACTGTCTAAATATGTTAGAGACATGGGACATGGCCTTGTGTTGCTGCACTGTCTAAATATGTTAGAGACATGGGACATGGCCTTGTGTTGCTGCACTGTCTAAATATGTTAGAGACATGGGACATGGCCTTGTGTTGCTGCACTGTCTAAATATGTTAGAGACATGGGACATGGCCTTGTGTTGCTGCACTGTCTAAATATGTTAGAGACATGGGACATGGCCTTGTGTTGCTGCACTGTCTAAATATGTTAGAGACATGGGACATGGCCTTGTGTTGCTGCACTGTCTAAATATGTTAGAGACATGGGACATGGCCTTGTGTTGCTGCACTGTCTAAATATGTTAGAGACATGGGACATGGCCTTGTGTTGCTGCACTGTCTAAATATGTTAGAGACATGGGACATGGCCTTGTGTTGCTGCACTGTCTAAATATGTTAGAGACATGGGACATGGCCATGTGTTGCTGCACTGTCTAAATATGTTAGAGACATGGGACATGGCCTTGTGTTGCTGCACTGTCTAAATATGTTAGAGACATGGGACATGGCCTTGTGTTGCTGCACTGTCTAAATATGTTAGAGACATGGGACATGGCCTTGTGTTGCTGCACTGTCTAAATATGTTAGAGACATGGGACATGGCCTTGTGTTGCTGCACTGTCTAAATATGTTAGAGACATGGGACATGGCCTTGTGTTGCTGCACTGTCTAAATATGTTAGAGACATGGGACATGGCCTTGTGTTGCTGCACTGTCTAAATATGTTAGAGACATGGGACATGGCCTTGTGTTGCTGCACTGTCTAAATATGTTAGAGACGTGGGACATGGCCTTGTGTTGCTGCACTGTCTAAATATGTTAGAGACGTGGGACATGGCCTTGTGTTGCTGCACTGTCTAAATATGTTAGAGACGTGGGACATGGCCTTGTGTTGCTGCACTGTCTAAATATGTTAGAGACGTGGGACATGGCCTTGTGTTGCTGCACTGTCTAAATATGTTAGAGACGTGGGACATGGCCTTGTGTTGCTGCAGTGTCTAAATATGTTAGAGACATGGGACATGGCCTTGTGTTGCTGCACTGTCTAAATATGTTAGAGACATGGGACATGGCCTTGTGTTGCTGCACTGTCTAAATATGTTAGAGACATGGGACATGGCCTTGTGTTGCTGCACTGTCTAAATATGTTAGAGACATGGGACATGGCCTTGTGTTGCTGCACTGTCTAAATATGTTAGAGACATGGGACATGGCCTTGTGTTGCTGCACTGTCTAAATATGTTAGAGACATGGGACATGGCCTTGTGTTGCTGCACTGTCTAAATATGTTAGAGACATGGGACATGGCCTTGTGTTGCTGCACTGTCTAAATATGTTAGAGACATGGGACATGGCCTTGTGTTGCTGCACTGTCTAAATATGTTAGAGACATGGGACATGGCCTTGTGTTGCTGCACTGTCTAAATATGTTAGAGACATGGGACATGGCCTTGTGTTGCTGCACTGTCTAAATATGTTAGAGACATGGGACATGGCCATGTGTTGCTGCACTGTCTAAATATGTTAGAGACATGGGACATGGCCTTGTGTTGCTGCACTGTCTAAATATGTTAGAGACATGGGACATGGCCTTGTGTTGCTGCACTGTCTAAATATGTTAGAGACATGGGACATGGCCTTGTGTTGCTGCACTGTCTAAATATGTTAGAGACATGGGACATGGCCTTGTGTTGCTGCACTGTCTAAATATGTTAGAGACATGGGACATGGCCTTGTGTTGCTGCACTGTCTAAATATGTTAGAGACATGGGACATGGCCTTGTGTTGCTGCACTGTCTAAATATGTTAGAGACATGGGACATGGCCTTGTGTTGCTGCACTGTCTAAATATGTTAGAGACATGGGACATGGCCTTGTGTTGCTGCACTGTCTAAATATGTTAGAGACATGGGACATGGCCTTGTGTTGCTGCACTGTCTAAATATGTTAGAGACGTGGGACATGGCCTTGTGTTGCTGCACTGTCTAAATATGTTAGAGACGTGGGACATGGCCTTGTGTTGCTGCACTGTCTAAATATGTTAGAGACGTGGGACATGGCCTTGTGTTGCTGCAGTGTCTAAATATGTTAGAGACATGGGACATGGCCTTGTGTTGCTGCACTGTCTAAATATGTTAGAGACATGGGACATGGCCTTGTGTTGCTGCACTGTCTAAATATGTTAGAGACATGGGACATGGCCTTGTGTTGCTGCACTGTCTAAATATGTTAGAGACATGGGACATGGCCTTGTGTTGCTGCACTGTCTAAATATGTTAGAGACATGGGACATGGCCTTGTGTTGCTGCACTGTCTAAATATGTTAGAGACATGGGACATGGCCTTGTGTTGCTGCACTGTCTAAATATGTTAGAGACATGGGACATGGCCTTGTGTTGCTGCACTGTCTAAATATGTTAGAGACATGGGACATGGCCTTGTGTTGCTGCACTGTCTAAATATGTTAGAGACATGGGACATGGCCTTGTGTTGCTGCACTGTCTAAATATGTTAGAGACATGGGACATGGCCTTGTGTTGCTGCACTGTCTAAATATGTTAGAGACATGGGACATGGCCATGTGTTGCTGCACTGTCTAAATATGTTAGAGACATGGGACATGGCCTTGTGTTGCTGCACTGTCTAAATATGTTAGAGACATGGGACATGGCCTTGTGTTGCTGCACTGTCTAAATATGTTAGAGACATGGGACATGGCCTTGTGTTGCTGCACTGTCTAAATATGTTAGAGACATGGGACATGGCCTTGTGTTGCTGCACTGTCTAAATATGTTAGAGACATGGGACATGGCCTTGTGTTGCTGCACTGTCTAAATATGTTAGAGACATGGGACATGGCCTTGTGTTGCTGCACTGTCTAAATATGTTAGAGACATGGGACATGGCCTTGTGTTGCTGCACTGTCTAAATATGTTAGAGACATGGGACATGGCCTTGTGTTGCTGCACTGTCTAAATATGTTAGAGACATGGGACATGGCCTTGTGTTGCTGCACTGTCTAAATATGTTAGAGACATGGGACATGGCCTTGTGTTGCTGCACTGTCTAAATATGTTAGAGACATGGGACATGGCCTTGTGTTGCTGCACTGTCTAAATATGTTAGAGACATGGGACATGGCCTTGTGTTGCTGCACTGTCTAAATATGTTAGAGACATGGGACATGGCCTTGTGTTGCTGCACTGTCTAAATATGTTAGAGACGTGGGACATGGCCTTGTGTTGCTGCACTGTCTAAATATGTTAGAGACGTGGGACATGGCCTTGTGTTGCTGCACTGTCTAAATATGTTAGAGACGTGGGACATGGCCTTGTGTTGCTGCACTGTCTAAATATGTTAGAGACGTGGGACATGGCCTTGTGTTGCTGCAGTGTCTAAATATGTTAGAGACATGGGACATGGCCTTGTGTTGCTGCACTGTCTAAATATGTTAGAGACATGGGACATGGCCTTGTGTTGCTGCACTGTCTAACTATGTTAGAGACATGGGACATGGCCTTGTGTTGCTGCACTGTCTAACTATGTTAGAGACATGGGACATGGCCTTGTGTTGCTGCACTGTCTAAATATGTTAGAGACATGGGACATGGCCTTGTGTTGCTGCACTGTCTAAATATGTTAGAGACATGGGACATGGCCTTGTGTTGCTGCACTGTCTAAATATGTTAGAGACATGGGACATGGCCTTGTGTTGCTGCACTGTCTAAATATGTTCGAGACATGGGACATGGCCTTGTGTTGCTGCACTGTCTAAATATGTTAGAGACATGGGACATGGCCTTGTGTTGCTGCACTGTCTAAATATGTTAGAGACATGGGACATGGCCTTGTGTTGCTGCACTGTCTAAATATGTTAGAGACATGGGACATGGCCTTGTGTTGCTGCACTGTCTAAATATGTTAGAGACGTGGGACATGGCCTTGTGTTGCTGCACTGTCTAAATATGTTAGAGACGTGGGACATGGCCTTGTGTTGCTGCACTGTCTAAATATGTTAGAGACATGGGACATGGCCTTGTGTTGCTGCACTGTCTAAATATGTTAGAGACATGGGACATGGCCTTGTGTTGCTGCACTGTCTAAATATGTTAGAGACATGGGACATGGCCTTGTGTTGCTGCACTGTCTAAATATGTTAGAGACATGGGACATGGCCTTGTGTTGCTGCACTGTCTAAATATGTTAGAGACATGGGACATGGCCTTGTGTTGCTGCACTGTCTAAATATGTTAGAGACATCGGACATGGCCTTGTGTTGCTGCACTGTCTAACTACCTTAACAAACAGTGACACATTATGTTATTATTCATATTATTATTGACATTTAACATGGAAAAGAGGTGACCCCTTGACTTTTTCCACATTTTGTTACGTTGTGGCCTTATTATAAAATGGATTAAATAAAATAATGTCCTCATCAATCTACACACAATACCCCATAATGACAAAGCGAAAAACAGGTTTATAGAAATGTTTGCAAATGTATAAAAATTCAAAATGAAAAAAAAACGTATGTACATAAGTATTCAGACCCTTTGTTATGAGACACGAAATTGAGCCCAGGTGCATCCTGTTTCCATTGATCATCCTTGAGATGTTTCTACAATTTGATTGGAGTCCACCTGTGGTAAATTCAATTGTTAGGACATGATTTGGAAAGGCACCTGTCTATATAAGGTCCCACAGTTGACACACCCCTCACTATAGTCATTGGTTGCACTAATTGCATTTGTCTACATAACCTGGTTCAATCATTCATGACATCAGTTGATATTCAGAGTGTGAGACTCTCTATATATATTTTATATCTTCCAGTTCATTCTCCGTTAGTCAGCACCTCTACACTAAATAATGTTCTCTGGGGGTGCGCCAGCTCATGCTTTTTATTAGAGACTTTAGTCCCCAGAGGTCTTAACCTGGAAAAGGACTATAGTATGTTTTAGAGACTTTAGTCCCCAGAGGTCTTAACCTGGAAAAGGACTATAGTATGTTTTAGAGACTTTAGTCCCCAGAGGTCTTAACCTGGAAAAGGACTATAGTATGTTTTAGAGACTTTAGTCCCCAGAGGTCTTAACCTGGAAAAGGACTATAGTATGTTTTAGAGACTTTAGTCCCCAGAGGTCTTAACCTGGAAAAGGACTATAGTATGTTTTAGATACTTTAGTCCCCAGAGGTCTTAACCTGGAAAAGGACTATAGTATGTTTTAGAGACTTTAGTCCCCAGAGGTCTTAACCTGGAAAATGACAATAGTATGTTTTAGAGACTTTAGTCCCCAGATGTCTTAACATGGAAATGGACTATAGTATGTTTTAGAGACTTTAGTCCCCAGAGGTCTTAACCTGGAAAATGACTATAGTATGTTTTAGAGACTTTAGTCCCCAGATGTCTTAACCTGGAAAAGGCCTATAGTATTTTTTAGAGACTTTAGTCCCCAGAGGTCTTAACCTGGAAAAGGACTATAGTATGTTTTAGAGACTTTAGTCCCCAGAGGTCTTAACCTGGAAAAGGACTATAGTATGTTTTAGAGACTTTAGTCCCCAGAGGTCTTAACCTGGAAAAGGACTATAGTATGTTTTAGAGACTTTAGTCCCCAGAGGTCTTAACCTGGAAAAGGACTATAGTATGTTTTAGAGACTTTAGTCCCCAGAGGTCTTAACCTGGAAAAGGACTATAGTATGTTTTAGAGACTTTAGTCCCCAGAGGTCTTAACCTGGAAAAGGACTATAGTATGTTTTAGAGACTTTAGTCCCCAGAGGTCTTAACCTGGAAAAGGACTATAGTATGTTTTAGAGACTTTAGTCCCCAGAGGTCTTAACCTGGAAAAGGACTATAGTATGTTTTAGATACTTTAGTCCCCAGAGGTCTTAACCTGGAAAAGGACTATAGTATGTTTTAGAGACTTTAGTCCCCAGAGGTCTTAACCTGGAAAAGGACTATAGTATGTTTTAGAGACTTTAGTCCCCAGAGGTCTTAACCTGGAATAGGACTATAGTATGTTTTAGATACTGTAGTCCCCAGAGGTCTTAACCTGGAAAAGGACTATAGTATGTTTTAGAGACTTTAGTCCCCAGAGCTCTTAACCTGGAAAAGGACTATAGTATGTTTTAGAGACTTTAGTCCCCAGAGGTCTTAACCTGGAGAAGGACTATAGTATGTTTTAGAGACTTTAGTCCCCAGAGGTCTTAACCTGGAAAAGGACTATAGTATGTTTTAGAGACTTTAATCCCCAGAGGTCTTAACCTGGAAAAGGACTATAGTATGTTTTAGAGACTTTAGTCCCCAGAGGTCTTAACCTGGAAAAGGACTATAGTATGTTTTAGAGACTTTAGTCCCCAGAGGTCTTAACCTGGAAAAGGACTATAGTATGTTTTAGAGACTTTAGTCCCCAGAGGTCTTAACCTGGAAAAGGACTATAGTATGTTTTAGAGACTTTAGTCCCCAGAGGTCTTAACCTGGAAAAGGACTATAGTATGTTTTAGAGACTTTAGTCCCCAGAGGTCTTAACCTGGAAAAGGACTATAGTATGTTTTAGAGACTTTAGTCCCCAGAGGTCTTAACCTGGAAAAGGACTATAGTATGTTTTAGAGACTTTAGTCCCCAGAGGTCTTAACCTGGAAAAGGACTATAGTATGTTTTAGAGACTTTAGTCCCCAGAGGTCTTAACCTGGAAAAGGACTATAGTATGTTTTAGAGACTTTAGTCCCCAGAGGTCTTAACCTGGAAAAGTACTATAGTATGTTTTAGAGACTTTAGTCCCCAGAGGTCTTAACCTGGAAAAGGACTATAGTATGTTTTAGAGACTTTAGTCCCCAGAGGTCTTAACCTGGAAAAGGACTATAGTATGTTTTAGAGACTTTAGTCCCCAGAGGTCTTAACCTGGAAAAGGACTATAGTATGTTTTAGAGACTTTAGTCCCCAGAGGTCTTAACCTGGAAAAGGACTATAGTATGTTTTAGAGACTTTAGTCCCCAGAGGTCTTAACCTGGAAAAGGACTATAGTATGTTTTAGAGACTTTAGTCCCCAGAGGTCTTAACCTGGAAAAGGACTATAGTATGTTTTAGAGACTTTAGTCCCCAGAGGTCTTAACCTGGAAAAGGACTATAGTATGTTTTAGAGACTTTAGTCCCCAGAGGTCTTAACCTGGAAAAGGACTATAGTATGTTTTAGAGACTTTAGTCCCCAGAGGTCTTAACCTGGAAAAGGACTATAGTATGTTTTAGAGACTTTAGTCCCCAGAGGTCTTAACCTGGAAAAGGACTATAGTATGTTTTGGAGACTTTAGTCCCCAGAGGTCTTACCTGGAAAAGGACTATAGTATGTTTTGGAGACTTTAGTCCCCAGAGGTCTTAACCTGGAAAATGACTATAGTATGTTTTAGAGACTTTAGTCCCCAGAGGTCTTAACCTGGAAAAGGACTATAGTATGTTTTAGAGACTTTAGTCCCCAGAGGTCTTAACCTGGAAAAGGACTATAGTGTGTTTTAGAGACTTTAGTCCCCAGAGGTCTTAACCTGGAAAAGGACTATAGTATGTTTTATAGACTTTAGTCCCCAGAGGTCTTAACCTGGAAAAGGACTATAGTATGTTTTAGAGACTTTAGTCCCCAGAGGTCTTAACCTGGAAAATGACTATAGTATGTTTTAGAGACTTTAGTCCCCAGAGGTCTTAACCTGGAAAAGGACTATAGTATGTTTTAGAGACTTTAGTTCCCAGAGGTCTTAACCTGGAACCACTAAAACAATTTGGGAGACAGGGCAATCATATTTTTTGTGAAGAATCCATTCCCTTGTTAGTCCAGTCCCCCCCCTCCCCAACTTGTTGTTGTTTATTTTCCAATACCTAACATATTGAACATGTGTTATATAGCAATGGTTTTACATCAATGATATCTACTGC
>NW_028157817.1:0-100000 GCF_964263955.1 Coregonus lavaretus
AGTTAAAAACGTATTATGCAAAATCCATCATTCATTAGCTAAACATAAGGCTAATGCTGCATTGAATTGATTACCTGAAAGAGGTAGGCTAGGACAGTGCATTCGGAAAGTATTCAGACCCATTTACTTTTTCCACATTTTGTTATGCTACAGGCTTATTCTAAAATGTATTAAATACAAAATGTAGACGTGCATTCAGTCTTTATATTACTGTAGCATAGGCTATGCTGCAGCAAATGTAGGCCTACCTCTCACAAGAAAAAAAGTTACCATAATGAGATGATAGGCCTATATATGTTTACATTTTAGTCATTTAGCAGACACTCTTATCCAGAGTGACTTACAGTTAGTGAGTGCATACATTTTCATACTGGCCCCCCGTGGGAAACGAACCCACAACCCTGGCGTTGCAAGCGCCATGCTCTACCAACTGAGCTACAGGGGACTATATGCATTGTGAACTCCGCTCCATACTGAGATGGGCTGTGTGTCCCCACCCTGAGCGTTGATTCATTATGCAGAAGCCGTAGAGAATCCAGATTTACACATTGCATATAATTTAACAGTTCCATTTCACGGCATGCTGTTCATATAAATAATGTATTATAATTTACTGGTTTGTCGCAGTTATTTACCCCGGGAAAAGGGAGTGGTTTTGGGCTGTAAATACCGGTAACCGGGTTACCGCCATTCAACCCTAGCCCCTACCCCCTTTGAAGTAGTACTGACTGTTCCAGATTTGGCCTGTTATGGCTCTCTACAGACATAGTGCTCTCTCTCTCTCAAAAAAGTTGTCCCACTGTGGTGGTGGCAGGACGACAAGATCCCTCCTGTGGCTGGACACACACAACACACGGCAGCTGAAGTAAAGCATCTGGATCACACAAATTAATTCTATTTTCTGACAGACTGTACAGCCACCCGCCTCATCCTGCCCCCTCATCCACCACCTCATCCACCACCTCATCCACCACCTCATCCACCACCTCATCCACCCCCTCATCCACCACCTCATCCACCCCCTCATCCACCACCTCATCCACCCCCTCATTCACCACCTCATCCACCATCTCAGTCATACTGTCCATGTCACTGCAGCACCAGCTTGGGAGGGAACGTCTGAGAAGAGGAGAGTGGGATGAGAGGAGAGAGGGATGAGAGGAGAGAGGAGAGAGGAGAGAAGGATGAGAGAAGAGAGGAGAGGAGAGAGGGATGAGAGGAGAGAGGAGAGAGGGATGAGAGGTGAGAGGAGAGGAGAGAGGGATGAGAGAGGGATGAGAGGAGAGAGGAGAGGAGAGTGACGTTATACTGTTAAGAAGACTTTACATTAAGCAACACAATAGCAACATTGGTGTGAAGGTCTGAAGACAGCCAGCGCTAGAGTATCTGATTGTGCTTGAAAGAAAGGATTATTTAACCTTTAACCCTAACTTTAAACTCCTCTTACACATTTACCTTATACCCTAACACACCAAATAGCTGCTGTCTTTGCTCATCATCATATCTCCTCTTTCTAGTGTTGGTGTTGATGACATATGTTATTTTTCCATGAACACACCACTGCTCTGCACTGCGCAGGAGAGATACCCAGAGGACAGTATATCAGAGGGGATATCCTGCCATTGTCTGTCACCAGAAGATGACTGGTGACTGGGGAGATAGAGACAACACACAAAACTATGACAATACCTTTAACTGAAACTCTTATTTTGCTCCTATTAGTGTTGTTACTCACCACTCTGGGGTCAGCCCCGTAGGATAATGACTCACCACTCTGGGGTCAGCCCCGTAGGATAATGACTCACCACTCTGGGGTCAGCCCCGCTGGTTAATGACTCACCACTCTGGGGTCAGCCCCGCTGGTTAATGACTCACCACTCTGGGGGTCAGCCCCGCTGGTTAATGACTCACCACTCTGGGGTCAGCCCCGCTGGTTAATGACTCACCACTCTGGGGTCAGCCCCGCTGGTTAATGACTCACCACTCTGGGGTCAGCCCGCTGGTTAATGACTCACCACTCTGGGGTCAGCCCCGCTGGTTAATGACTCACCACTCTGGGGTCAGCCCCGCTGGTTAATGACTCACCACTCTGGGGTCAGCCCCGCTGGTTAATGACTCACCACTCTGGGGTCAGCCCCTCTGGTTAATGACTCACCACTCTGGGGTCAGCCCCGCTGGTTAATGACTCACCACTCAGGGGTCAGCCCCTCTGGTTAATGACTCACCACTCTGGGGTCAGCCCCGCTGGTTAATGACTCACCACTCTGGGGTCAGCCCCGCTGGTTAATGACTCACCACTCTGGGGTCAGCCCCGCTGGTTAATGACTCACCGCTCTGGGGTCAGCCCGCTGGTTAATGACTCACCACTCTGGGGTCAGCCCCGCTGGTTAATGACTCACCACTCTGGGGTCAGCCCCGCCTGGTTAATGACTCACCACTCTGGGGTCAGCCCCGCTGGTTAATGACTCACCACTCTGGGGTCAGCCCCGCTGGTTAATGACTCACCACTCTGGGGTCAGCCCCGCTGGTTAATGACTCACCACTCTGGGGTCAGCCCCTCTGGTTAATGACTCACCACTCTGGGGTCAGCCCCTCTGGTTAATGACTCACCACTCTGGGGTCAGCCCCGCTGGTTAATGACTCACCACTCTGGGGTCAGCCCCGCTGGTTAATGACTCACCACTCTGGGGTCAGCCCCGCTGGTTAATGACTCACCACTCTGGGGTCAGCCCCGCTGGTCAATGTGTTGTACAGACACTACATCTTGTCCCAGCTGGCCCCACACAGAATCAGCTTGGCACCACCCTTACTGAAGAGAATAGCACGCTCTGGAGAGGGAGGGAGGGATGGAGGGGAGAGAGGAGTGTGAGAGAAAGATAGAGAGAGAGGGATGGATTTAGTCAACTGTGGTATTTACCCAGTCCAAGGTGGATGCCTCTGTTTCTGCATTGAACAATATTACATTATTAGCATTAATAGAATGTTATTCTTCCCAGGCTATTCTTGAATGGAGATGCATTATACAGTCCATTCAAATTTCCCCCATTTGAATGAGATTGAATTACGAATAAGACTATGGAAAATCCCCACCACTTCCCACTTCCTGACATCAGTGATGACCTCCTCTTTGTTCTCAACCTTGGACTGATCTGGTTATAGATGTAGAGATCCCAGCAGCCACCACAATCAGCATGGGCAGCGCCATCCATCACACTGGGGACCGCCATCTGCTGCAGGAGAGTGATAGAGGGAGGGGAGAGAGAGAGGAGGGGGAGGAGAGAGAGAGAGAGAAGAGAGAGAGAGAGAGAGAGAGAGAGAGAGAGAGAGAGAGAGAGAGAGAGAGAGAGAGAGAGAGAGAGAGAGAGAGAGAGAGAGAGAGAGAGAGAGAGAGAGAGAGAGAGAGAGAGAGTGAGAGTGAGAGTGAGAGTGAGAGAGAGAGAGAGAGAGAGAGAGAGAGAGAGAGAGAGAGAGAGAGAGAGAGAGAGAGAGAGAGAGAGAGAGAGAGAGAGAGAGAGAGAGAGAGAGAGAGAGAGAGAGGGGGGGGGGGGAGGGAGAGAGAGAGAGGACAGAGAGAGAGAGAGAGAGAGAGGAGAGAGAGAGAGAGAGAGAGAGGAGGGGCCATTGGTAAATTAATATGTGATTGTTTTCTATTTCGGTTTGTGATGTACAATATTTGAAGTTCCCATCATGTTTCTGTATCATTGACAAACAGAAATAATATCTCACCATAATGTATCAAATAACAGATATTTAAACTGTGGTAAACACAGTGTAACATGATTTATACATTTGAGGAATGAACCTGGGGTTTTGGAAGAATGCTGGTGATCAGGTGTCTACCGCAGGACAACATTCAACACCTCTCTTCCTATATTCATGTAGAGATGTGAATGAGGATGACAGAGAAACAAGTGGGTCACGTTTCAGCATGTAGAGGCAGTCATATGGGTTTGACTCTGAACCCTTCCCGAGGAAGAGCTGTGCCCTACTTCCAAACCCACCCCAACCCCAAGGCCTACTTCCAAACCCACCCCAAACCCCAGGGCCTACTTCCAAACCCACCCCCAAACCCCAGGGCCTACTTCCAAACCCACCCCAAACCCCAGGGCCTACTTCCAAACCCACCCAAACCCCAGGGCCTACTTCCAAACCCACCCCAAACCCCAGGGCCTACTTCCAAACCCACCCCAAACCCCAGGGCCTACTTCCAAACCCACCCCAAACCCCAGGGCCTACTTCCAAACCCACCCCAAACCCCAGGGCCTACTTCCAAACCCACCCCAAAACCCCAAGGCCTACTTCCAAACCCACCCCAAACCCCAGGGCCTACTTCCAAACCCACCCCAAACCCCAGGGCCTACTTCCAAACCCACCCCAAACCCCAAGGCCTACTTCCAAACCCACCCCAAACCCCAAGGCCTACTTCCAAACCCACCCCAAACCCCAAGGCCTACTTCCAAACCACCCCAAACCCCAGGGCCTACTTCCAAACCCACCCCAAACCCCCAGGGCCTACTTCCAAACCCACCCCAAACCCCAGGGCCTACTTCCAAACCCACCCCAAACCCCAGGGCCTACTTCCAAACCCACCCCAAACCCCAAGGCCTACTTCCAAACCCACCCCAAACCCCAAGGCCTACTTCCAAACCCACCCCAAACCCCAAGGCCTACTTCCAAACCCACCCCAAACCCCAGGGCCAACTTCCAAACCCACCCCAAACCCCAAGGCTCTAGATCTACAAGGATTGGATAGGAGCATGCATATGCCCAAGACACCACTTAACCACCTAGAGAGCAAACACTTCTATTTACCCCTACACTCTTAGAAAAAAAGGTGCTATCTAGAACCAAAAAGGGGTTCTTCGGCTGTCCTCATAGGAGAACCCTTGGAAGAACCCCTTTTGGTTCCAGGTAGAAGCCTTTTGGGTTCCAGGTAGAACCCTTTCCACAGAGGGTTCTACATGGAACCAAAAAGTGTTCTACCTGGAACCAAAAAGTTTTTTTCTATGGGGACAACCGCAGAACCCTTTTGGAACCCCTTTTTCTAAGAGTGTACTTTACTCCTCACACTGACAATATCACTAAAGTATAGCCAGACCAGTAGCCCCAATCATGTACAGTAGTTGATCTATGTATATCCCTGTCTTTCCCCTGTGCATGTAAGCCTCCAGGGTTTTGCAGGGTGAGTTAGGTAGCATCGATGACACACTGGCCATGTAAAGAGTGTCTGAGGACAACAGCTAAATATACTCTGGGCCGGACCAAGTTGCCTGTCACCACTAAATGCCTTGCACTGTGTCACCTCCAGGATAGTCACTAAATGCCTCCAGGATAGTCACTAAATGCCTCCAGGAAATTCACTAAATGCCTCCAGGATAGTCACTAAACGCCTCCAGGATAGTCACTAAATGCCTCCAGGATATTCACTAAATGCCTCCAGAATAGTCACTAAATGCATCCAGGAAATTCACTAAATGCCCCCCAGGATAGTCACTAAATGCCTCCAGGATAGTCACTAAATGCCTCCAGGATAGTCACTAAATGCCTCCAGGATAGTCACTAAATGCCTACAGGAAATTCACTAACTACCTCCAGGATAGTCACTAAATGCCTCCAGGATAGTCACTAAATGCCTCCAGGATAGTCACTAAATGCCACCAGGATCATCAATAAATGCCCACCAGGATTGTCACTAAATGCCTCCAGGATTGTCACTAACTACCTCCAGGATAGTCACTAAATGCCTCCAGGATAGTCACTAAATGCCTCCAAGAAATTCACTAAATGCCCCCGAGGATAGTCACTAAATGCCTCCAGGATAGTCACTAGATGCCTCCAGGATAGTCTCTAAATGCCTCCAAGATAGTCACTAAATGCCTCCAGGATATTCACTAAATGCCTCCAGGATAGTCACTAAATGCCTCCAGGATAGTCACTAAATGCCTCCAGGATAGTCACTAAATGCATCCAGGAAATTTACTAAATGCCCCCCTGGATAGTCACTAAATGCCTCCAGGATAGTCACTAAATGCCTCCAGGATAGTCACTAAATGCCTCCAGGATAGTCACTAAATGCCTCCAGGATAGTCTCTAAATGCCTCCGGGATAGTCACTAAATGCCTCCAGGATAGTCACTAAATGCCTCCAGGATAGTCACTAAATGCCTCCAGGATAGTCACTAAATGCATCCAGGAAATTTACTAAATGCCCCCCTGGATAGTCACTAAATGCCTCCAGGATAGTCACTAAATGCCTCCAGGATAGTCACTAAATGCCTCCAGGATAGTCACTAAATGCCTCCAGGATAGTCTCTAAATGCCTCCAGGATAGTCCCTGAATACCCCCAGGGAGGAAATGGGGACATAAACACATGACCTTACCTGCCCTATACAATAACAAATATAATTTATCGTGACACCAATTCTCATAAACAAAAGGGATATTTGTGCTCTGTATGCAGGGACCACAGCACTGGTAGGTTGACACAAGGCCTAGGGATCTGTCTGGGTTATCGCCTGGTTAACACATAGGCTATACGGCTACAGCACTCACACACGCACACACACCTGTAATCTGGGTTATTCTCGGATCACTTACAGCTTGCGTAAGGAGCTAATCCTCTGTTGTTTTCCAGGTTCAGTTAGGTAACAGGCCTAAGCCTCTATCCCTCTGTCAGTTCAAATGTATTAACTCTGTCTAACAATACGCTTATTGTTAGCATCAGAACTATTCAGACGCTTACTTGTCACTGATTAAGGATTAGGTTACCAATCAGCTTTTAAAGTAGCAAAGCTGTGAGAAAGGGTGTTGAGGTGTGACGTACTAATTACATTTTTGTCATTTAGCAGACGCTCTTATCCAGAGCGACTTACAGGAGCAATTAGGGTTAAGTGCCTTGCTCAAGGGCACAGACAGATTTTTCCCGGGGATTAGAACCAGCGACCTTTCGATTACCGCCACAACGCTCTTAACCACTAAGCCACCTGCCGCCCCAATTACTGAAACTGAACTGCAACTGTGTGATGACTCGCACTCCATCTACACCGCATCAACAAAATAACTGAACATCACTGTGAACAGATTCTACAGATGAATGCTTTTTCACACTTTGTTGATTGTTACTTTTATTAGTAGGCATATGTAGTGCCCAAAATCTATTTCAGAGGTCCACTATGGGCATGCAGACTATGTTGATAACAAGTAGGTTACCTCTGTAGGCAGATGTTATCACTGACATCTGAGGCCTGACTTATGTGGTGGAAAAACCACTATTGAAGGCAGTCCGATCTCAATATACTAAAGCTTTTATTTGCGCATGCATGGGAAAACCATTTCGATTCGCTCTCATTTTATAAAGACCGAGGATGGTTGGGGTGTTTCACATGGCCTTCTGCTTATCACCACAGGTAGTAGGACAAACTTGTGATACTAGACAGTAGGAATATTACAATGGTACGTGATAAGATCTGTGATTTTCAGTGATGTGTCAGAAAACATGATAGAAACTCTATGGATTGAAAGCATGTTTGCGTAAATGGGATGTTCTACTGTATGTTTGGCAATAGGAAAGCTGAGCTATAATCACAGAAGACACTTTGATGCCCATCAGTTAATAGACTTGAGGATGTAGACAGACAGCACGAAATATGACAACATTGTGTCACAGTTTTAAAATGCTTTAGAATGCTAACTTGAAGCAGTTTAAGTTGAAATGGTGGTGGAATAGCGGAGGCAGTGATCCTGTTGTCTTTGTGCTGACTTTCTCTGTGGTTCTAAATCAGTAGTTGTTTAGTAAACTGTTGAAAACATGAACCTGCTTGACCACACCGCAGGTTTGTTACATGCAATATTTGCTTTGTGGACTTCACCGAACAGATGTTGCTCTCTGGTTTTGTGATGAAACAATTTATTCTGCCATTGTGTGAATGTTGTCTTTTTGTTGTCACAGCCTTATTGTATATCACGGTGGCGTATGAGCGAATGGGTTATGAAAAATGTATGCACTCACTAACTGTAAGTCGCTCTGGATAAGAGCGTCTGCTGAATGACTAAAATGTACAAATGTAAAATGTTATAGAGCAAACAAAGCAATTATCACAATGTAGGTTGTAATATGTCTTTTTTACTGTCTTGGCTTGGCTTCCTCAGTGATTTTACCCATGCACCGCTACTGGTTTGTCCTTGGTACTTATTCCATTAGCTACTGATCCTGGGTTGGCTTTAGGATGAAATAACAGAAGAGAAATCTGATTCTAGATCCGTTTTCAGAGGCACAAATGGTAATTGGAGCGCTCCCTGTGTCCAATGATTTATATAAACTAGATGACTAGCAGTGGGTGCTGTTTTGAAGCCACCACTCCTCCATTTTACTACTCCCCCACCGTTGTAATAATAATAATAATAATAATAATAATAATAATAATATGCCATTTAGCAGACGCTTTTATCCAAACAACGATTTTAGAAGCAATAGAAAAGCATTTATGAATGTCTACTTTCGTTTTTGCCACGTTTATTCTATTACAGATACTTTATTGCATAATGCTCTTAAAGTATATTATGTGAGGTAAACATTTAGAAATACATTTTCCTTAAAGGGTCATTTTTTTAGATTACTAATGTTACTGTCCCCACCACAACAACAAAAATACTTAAATACATGCACTTTCGTCCTTTAAACATTTAATTGAAATACTGTAAAATTCCCTTAATTCCTATGGAGGACTGCGTCTCTGGGGAGTACCAATATGGCCGACTGGAACTTCAAAGCCTATCATTGGCCAACACATAGCTAAAACTAATTCTAGTGTTTATATATTATTGATACTGCCCTATCCCTAGCAAGATGGCGTTGTAGAGCAACTATCGCGAGATGTCATTAAAAATTCCAGCAAATCTGTGAGCTCGCCACCTCCCTCCATTGGGAAAGATCTCTCCCGAAAAAAGGAAGAAAATAAACCCGGGGGCGCAGCTAGCAATGAAAACAAAACCGGAAAACTAGTTTATGCTTCAATGATTCTGCAAGAAGCGCTTCGTCGGAGTACAATGTGTCCGCGGGGAGTGAATTATGCAGAAGATTTGTATTCTGGATTTTTTTTTACCCTAGCTAAATAGCTAGCTAGGCGAGAGGATTTCAATAGCTAGCTTGCTAGCCAGCGAATAAACAGTGGTGGTAAACTTCGCAAAGAGCAACTGCTACGATTGTAGCCAGCTACCTCCACTTTTGTGATTTTTCTTCAAATGGGTGTAGGTTACCACCCGATGGAAGCTTTTGCATTGGAGCTACGAGGCTGTTAACACTGTGCAATTTCTATTTTTGCGGTTCGCACAATAACATTAGCTAGTTAGCTAGCTAACTATTGATTACAACAAAACTACCTTGTTACTCACTTGCTCGTTTGGCTTTGTGGATACAGGCCATGGACTGAATAACGCACCCGAATGGTGTCTAACTAGCTTGATGGCTAGCACTATTATTATTTTGGATAATATAAATTGGGTACAACTAAACAACACAAGACCTTGAATATGGATTGTGTGTGTAAAACTCAAGACCACTAGTTAGCTAGTTATTTGGATCATCATGCATTGGATTGCTGGGCCCATGTACCAAATTGGATGAAAGAAACGTAGCTAAAGAAAACAACGGTATATACACTGTTGGTATATACACTTTTTTTTTTTTACATTTGCAATTTACGGTGAACGGAGGCAAAATACAATGTCTACGGCGAAAGAGAACTCATGCAGGAAATTCCAGGCGAACATTTTTAATAAAAGTAAATGTCAGAATTGCTTCAAACCTCGGGAGTTGCATCTCTTGACCGATCAAGATCTGAATCAGGTAATTCGTTGTTGTTGTTGTGATGATGTTGCCACATTGTAGCATAGGTGTTCGTTAACGTCCACGAACTCCTTGTTAATCTAGCTACAATGTAACCATTTGGGCGTATCAAGGTTGCTGTTGCGGTCAAGTTGTGTAACAATCGAATTAGCCGGTTAGTTAGTCAAACTTCCAATGGATCTTCGCATAGTATTGTAGGTTCTAATAACATTCTAACGCATTTTTAAATTGTGACACAATGTTGGCATATTTCATGCTGTCTACTATGCCATCTTTAAAATGAAATCACATTTTATTGGTCACATACACGTATTTAGCGGGTGTAGCGAAATGCTTGTGTTCCTCAAGTCTATTAATCAGCGTTCCTATTGCCAATAGTGTGTGTGAGTGTGAGTGAGACATTCAGGCTGTATCCTCATTCAGTAACTAATGGTGTTGACCCTGCTTCAGCCTGACTATAAACTAAGGTGTGGTTCTGAACCAGTGTTTCTCACCATTTTTTAAAAATGTTAATTTCACCTTTATTTAACCAGGTAAGCCAGTTGAGAACAAGTTCTCATTTACAACTGCGACCTGGCCAAGATAAAGCAAAGCAGTGCGATTAAAAACAACAACACAGAGTTACATATGGGGTAAAAGAAAACATAAAGTCAAAAATACAACAGAAAATAGAAAATATATATACAGTGTGTGCAAATGTAGCAAGTTATGGAGGTAAGGCAATAAATAGGCTATAGTGCAAAATAAGTACAATTAGTATTCATCAACCACTGGTTCAAAATGAGGAATAAGCTGTGGTAATATTTATTTTATTTTATTTACCCTTTATTTAACCAGGTAAGCCAGTTGAGAACAAGTTCTCATTTACAACTGCGACCTGGCCAAGATAAAGCAAGGTGGAAAGCTACAGATTAACATTAGATTTGAATAGATAGATGAACCAGGTTTTTTGACCAGCTTCTGGTTAGGAATAACAGTTCTAACTGGCAAATAACACCACCCACCCAAAAGGAGGAATCAGCTGACCCATCATGGATCCTGGCCCAATATTTGGGAGACATTACCCTGAAAGATCCCCTTGTCCCATAGGTCTGTCACTGGCATGCATGGTCACCAGCTGACTCAAGGGACTGTTTGTCATACAGATAACTGCCTGCAAACGATAAGGTTTTGCCCTCCTGAACATGACCCTGGCCGTGGGTTCTTTGCAGCTGAGCTGACTCAAGATTAGGGGTGTAATGGTTCACCAAAGCCACGTTTTGGTACTTACTGCGGTTTCGGGGTCACAGTTCAGTTTCGGTAAACAGCGGGAAAATGAAATGCCAAAAGTTACTGCAGTTGAATTTTTGTTTATTTAATAAAATCCAAAGTGTTGTTATTCCTGACTCCAAATATGATCATCGGTCATATAATGCCTGATGAGAGCACCATCAGGAATAACAACACTTTGGGTTTTCTTAAATGAAAACACACGATTACTCATCAACAATGAATCATACGCGGAGGATTTCTGTATTTTGAAAGTTACATATCTTGAAAACTTGATTGCTGACAAGTGCAACACAGGGTTCATTGGCCAATTCATTGACAACTTTTGCTTTCTTTTGCTTTCTTACATAGAGCGGTTACTACTTGTTTGCTGAAATGGGTGCGAGACGTCAAAGTTTGTGATGTGGTTCGAGCACTGGATAAGAGCGTCTGCTAAATGATGTAAATGTACTGAAAAACCCCTATTCTTCTCAACCACTGAGAATGGATGCATATCCATGGCTATAAGCATACCTTGTAATGTTATTTGGCCCGGTCAGAATCTGCTGCGAAGGGGTGCTTTAATGCAGAGGGGAGAATTTTTTTTTTTTTGTTGCGTTTCCGTCTCGCTCCGGTGGTAGGAATACTGGGGTGATGTCAGCGTAAATGTGTCAACGTATTTGAGGTGTTGGCAGTTGCACAGGCTATTGAGCAGTGGCAACACACTCTCTATGTCCATCGCCATTGTAATCTACTGGGAAGCCAAAATGTTCCCAAACTAGAGATTTAAACGATGATGAGAATCCTCCTGGTTTATGGACCCCACCACTCGCCACCGTCCAGAACTAGTTCCTGGCTGCGCCTCACTAAAGGACAGTTTGAAATGTGCCAGTTAAGATTTGAATTTAGATTACAACGTCTGCATAGGCTCTAGTTGTTTTAACAGAATTTTCAGCTCAGATTTACTCGAGGCATACAATGCAGCCTTATAGGCGTGTTGTCTTTTAAATGTTGTTTTTATGTATTCATCCGGTTCACAGTGCGGACCGAACAGAGGTACCGAATGGTTTGATATGAATACGTGTACCGTTACACCCCATCTCAAGATGTTGGTGCACAAAACTATGAAGGTCTAGACGTAACTTAAGTATACACATAAACAAAGTCCTCACGTGCATGTACTCAAGTCCACGTTATAAACAAGTCTTTGGTTGAATGACACGTTTCCAGTAAAAAAAAAAAGCTTCCCTCTCCTCGTCTCTCCTTTCCTTCACCCCCCCCCCCGGTTTCCTTCAGCCAGTGAAATAATGAGTGAGACGATCTCTCTCCGAGATCGTTAACTAGTCTCTGTTGTATCCTGTAATTGATCCCATGCGATGACGTCCAGATGGGCCGTTGAACGTGGCTTAAGAACAGCAACATCAGCAAGCATCCTCGCCTCCACAGAGACTGTGTGTGTTTCTCTGCATGTGCGAGTGAGAAAGTGTGTTTCTCTGCATGTGCGAGTGAGAAAGTGTGTTTCTCTGCATGTGCGAGTGAGAAAGTGTGTTTCTCTGCATGTGTGAGTGAGAAAGTGTGTTGTCTGCATGTGTGAGTGAGAAAGTGTGTTTCGCTGCATGTGTGAGTGAGAAAGTGTGTTTCTCTGCATGTGTGAGTGAGAAAGTGTGTTTCTCTGCATGTGCGAGTGAGAAAGTGTGTGTGTGACGGCCTGCTTGTGATTGCTGCGGGGTTAACCCCTTCAGACCCGGACTGCTGAGTCAGGACTAGAATCTTAAAGCGATTACATCACTTTCTTAATCTCCGTGAGACCCAACCCTGCTCTCTCGGTTAGTGCTATCCGGATCCTTGGGAGGTCTATACCTTAACCCCTAACCCTTACCTAACCCTAACACTTACCAAACCATTTTAAATGTCCACTTCAATGGGGTGACATCAGAGTTGGGAAGTCCCAAGGATCCTGTTTAGACTTTTCCCTGCTCTCGCCCAGTGGAACCAGAGATGCTTCTGTTCGCTGCTCTCTCCATATAGGGCTAGACATGAGTTGGTCTCCTACCAGGGAATCTTTACCTGACAATGTAAACAACCTTGTACGCTAGCTAGACCTAATTTCATAAAATAAAACAATACTTTATAAAATAAACACATTTCTAGCCCAAATCCATTCTAAGGAACTATCCATGGCATTGACCGCCATTTTCGACAAGACAACGTAAACATGATTGAAAACTAGCCTATCCGCTCTCTCGTATTCTGTAATGACTTCTTTTGGGATGAGTGGACCAAATGAAAAGAACAGGAAGTGGGAGGGTAGAAATCAGAAGTGGAACATGGAGGATGGTTCCACTTCCATCCACTGGGCCTCTAGTAAGTAGATTACTAGAGGTCAGGGTGCTTCAGTGGTGTCTTAATGAAGTTAAAACACTATGAATGGCTCCAAGAGAGGCTCTCCTTAATCTTAACTGAATTTGAGCCCTAAATTTTAAAAGCAAGTTATTCTCAATCTAGACATGAAGGAAAAGGGAGTTGCTTAGCTCAAACTTTCACTCTTTACAAGTCATTTGATCAAACCTCCCTCGTGATTGCAGCATTGACGAAAAAGAAAAAAATCCTAGCCCACATGGATACGTTATCTGAAGGAAAAGGAACAGAATGTGGAGGAACCGTATCCAATATAAACAATGTCCTTCGTTATACACCGCACAAATGGGAGGAAGATGGAACTGTGGGAGGAGAGGGAGCGTCGGAGCAGATTCCTTTTGCAGTTAGTTTAGTCTGAAAAAATGACTTATTTCCCTAGTGTAGACTGAGGCCTAAATGCCTGTAAACTCATGTGGTGTGTGCCAGAGAGAGCAGTTTGTACGTTCTGTTGGGAGAGGAGATAGTTTTAAAGGTTGTTTTTCTGGATCTAGGCTATCGCTGAGCTACACTGCTCTGTAGTTCCTGGGGCATCAGAGAGAGGGAGAACACACTCAGGATAGATGGTGGGAGGAGGGAGAGAGAAGACTGGGAGATGGTGGGGGGCAGGGAGGAGGGGGAGAGAAGATGGTGGGAGGGAGGGAGGGAGGGAGGGAGAGAAGACTGGGAGATGGTGGGAGGCAGGGAGGAGGGAGAGAGAAGACTGGAAGATGGTGGGAGGAAGGGAGGAGGGAGAGAAGACTGGGAGATGGTGGGAGGAGGGAGAGAAGACTGGGAGATGGTGGGGGGCAGGGAGGAGGGAGAGAAGACTGGGAGATGGTGGGAGGGAGGGAGAGAAGACTGGGAGATGGGAGGAGGGAGAGAGAAGACTGGAAGATGGTGGGAGGAAGGGAGGAGGGAGAGAAGACTGGGAGATGGGAGGAGGGAGAGAAGACTGGGAGATGGTGGGAGGAGGGAGAGAAGACTGGGAGATGGTGGGAGGCAGGGAGGCGGGAGAGAGAAGACTGGGAGATGGTGGGAGGCAGGGAGGCGGGAGAGAGAAGACTGGGAGATGGTGGGGGGCAGGGAGGAGGGAGAGAGAAGACTGGGAGATGGTGGGAGGCGGGAGAGAGAAGACTGGGAGATGGTGGGAGGCAGGGAGGAGGGAGAGAAGACTGGGAGATGGTGGGGGGCAGGGAGGAGGGAGAGAGAAGACTGGGAGATGGTGGGGGGCGGGAGAGAGAAGACTGGGAGATGGTGGGGCTTTTCCTAAAAGCCGGAAATTAGTTACCTCAGGTTCGTTCAGCCGTTCCTATGGGTGAAAGGAAGGGGGAAAGAATGGGATTTTGGGATAAACGTCTGAGGTTATGAGAATATCAGTCAGTTAACATGACCTTTATGAATTATGAAGCATCAATGTACTCGTTTTGATTTACGTAAATGCTTTAAAATTCACAAAGTGATGTTAGCTGATGACTATTATCTCATAGAACAAAACGTGTAAGAAGTCAGGGAAAGGGGATACCTAGTCAGTTGCACAACTGAATGCATTCAACTGAAATGTCTTCTGCATTTAACCCAACCCCTCTGAATCGGAGAGGTGCGGGGGTCTGCCTTAGTCGACGTCCACGTCATCGGCACCCTGAGATCTCCTAAGCCTGTGTTTTACTGCAGATCTTATTTTCTGCGTTTTTATCCAAAAACCCTACAAAAAAACCATTCATTGGGCCTCCCAAGTGGCGCAGAGGTCTAAGGCACTGCATCACAGTGCTAGAGGCGTCACTACAGATCCGGGTTCATTCCCGGGCTGTGCCACAATTGGCCCAGCATCGTCCGGGTTAAGGGAGGCTTTGGCCAGGACGGCTTTACTTGGCTCATCGCGCTCTAGTGACTCCTTGTGGCGGGCCCGGGTGCCTGCGGGCTGACCCCGGTCGCCATGTGTTTCCTCCGACACATTGGTGCGGCTGGCTTCCGGGTTAAGCTGGCAGGTGTTAAGGAGTGTGGTTAGGCGGGTCATGTTTCGGAGGACGCATGACTTGACCTTCGAGCCCGTTGAGGAGTTGCAGCGATGAGACAAGATCGAAAAGGGGGGTAAAATGCCCCCCAAAAAACATTAATTTCCCCATAGGCTTTGGCCAACGAGCAATGGCGAAGTTAGTGCCTAGGAAAAGACTCCATTACTATTGCTCTCTATTGGGATTGAGCCTTAACCTCACTGCCAGTGGTAGGGCTTGCCTTGGGGGAGGATAGGAGGGCCGTGGGGGAGAGCTGAGAGGGGACGGCGAGGTAACGGGAGGACCACTGTAGAGGAAGTGAGGCCTGTGTGTGGAGGCGGAGTGCAAGGGTGTGTCACTCCTCTCCAGGCCTCCTGGCTCCTCAGGCCCGCCAACATCACTACGTGCCACAGCTGCTCGCTCGCTTCTACCTCTCCTTTTGACTCTCTCATTCTCTCCTGTCAGTCTCTTTCTCGCTCGCTCTGTTTCACTCTGCCGCTGTCTCTCGCACAAGTTATGCTTTAAAACACCACTTACCTGTGTGATATGGGCTCATTTATTGATAACATTACCCTTATAGCCATAATAATTTATTATATATATTTGGAAATGTTTCGTGCATACCCCACTCCCCATGAGGCACTCGAAGAGTGGGGTCACGTCCTGGGATCAGCCATTATTGACGGCGACCCTGGAGCAATTAGGGTTAAGTGCCTTGCTCAAGGGCACAACGATTCCCCCCTCCACCTAGTCAGCTCGGGATTCGAACCAGCGACCTTTCGGTTACTGGCCCAACGCTCTTAACCGCTAGGCTATCTGCCGCCCCATATAGGATCTGAGGACAGGAAACATCCATTTTGGATCGTCTGTGGTGTATGCTAATCATCAGTCAAATCCTCCGTCAAAATGCCAGACTCTTACTTATTAGATGTCTAAGGACGAAGTCGTGACACGTTTACCTCAATCACCTTTAAAAGGAACCACTTCATCTTTCTGTCTCTATTATTCAGGCAGTTCTTTGCAAGCTGAAACAAGGCACATATGGATTTATGACAGACATGCAGGGACACGGGCTAGCTAGCGACACGGTGAATATCCCCGCAGACTAATAATCGTACACTTCTCTACTGCAGGTGAGACGCTAGCCTGGAATTTAAGGGGTAGAAAAGAGCCAAACAGGCCTGGCAGACAGCAGACAGCTGCTGCTTGGTAATGTTTAACAGTAAAAATCAGAGACAGACAGAGTTTTAATAGAGTGCAAAGAGCACCCATTTTAAACGTCTCTCCCCCTCGCCCTGTCGGAACTCTGCTCCATGTTTATACGTTTCCACATCTTTTGAACTTCTCCTCCGTGTTTTCATTGGAAATGAAGTTTTTTTTGGCTCAAACAGCTTCCATGAGGTGAATGTTGATTGATAGGCGGGAGCTGTTGTCATTCCCACAGAAAGCTTCATTCTAGGGGCCTCCCGAGTGGCGCAGTGGTCGAAGGCCACTAGAGGTCCTGGTTCGAGTCCAGGCTCTGTCGCAGCCGGCCGAGACCGAGAGACCCCATGGGGCGGCGCACAATTGGCCCAGCGTCGTCCAGGTTAGGGCAGGGATGTTCTTGTCCCATCGCGCACTAGCGATTCCTGTGGCGGGCCGGGCGCAGTGCACGGTGTCACGGTCGCCAGGTGTTTCCTCCGACACATTGGTGCGGCTGGCTTCCGGGTTAAGCGGGCATTGTGTCAAGAAGCAGTGCGGTTGGGTTGTGTTTCGGAGGACGCATGGGAGTTGCAGCGATGGGACAAGACTGTAACTACCAATTGATACCACGAAAAAGGGGTACAAAAATATAATATATATATATATATATATTTGTGGAGTGGTTGAAAAACGAGTTTGAATGACTCCAACCTAAGTGTATGTAAACTTCCAACTTCAACTGTATACATACACTTAGGTTGCAGTCATTAAAACTCGTTTTTCAACCACTCCACAAATTTCTTGTTAACAAACTATAGTTTTGGCAAGTCGGTTAGGACATCTACTTTGTGCATGACACAAGTAATTTTTCCAACAATTGTTTACAGACACATTATTTAACTTTTAATTCACTGTATCACAATTCCATACACTAAGTTTACTGTGCCTTTTAAACAGCTTGGAAAATTCCAGAAAATGATGTCATGGCTTTAGAAGCTTCTGATAGGCTAACTGACATAATTTGTGTCAATTGGAGGTGTACCTGTGGATGTATTTCAAGGCCTACCTTCAAACTCAGTGCCTCTTTGCTTGATATCATGGAGAAATCAGCCAAGACCTCAGAAAAAATATTTTTGACCTCCACAAGTCTGGTTCATCCTTCGGAGCAATTTCCAAATGCCTGAAGGTACCACGTTCAACTGTACAAACAATTGTACGCAAGTATAAACACCATGGGACCACGCAGCCGTCATACCGCTCAGGAAGGAGATGCTTTCTCTCCTAGAGATGAACGTACTTTGGTGCGAAAAGTGCAAAGCAATCCCAGAACAACAGCAAAGGACCCTGTGAAGATGCTGGAGGAAACAGGTTCAAAAGTATCTATATCCACAGTAAAACGAGTCCTATATCGACATAACCTGAAAGGCCGCTCAGCAAGGAAGAAGCCACTGCTCCAAAACCACCATAAAAAAGCCAGACTACGGTTTGCAACTGCACATGGGGACAAAGATCATACTTTTTGGAGAAATGTCCTCTGGTCTGATGAAACAAAAATAGAACTGTTTGGCCATAATGACCATCGTTATGTTTCGAGGAAAAAGGGGGAAGGCTTGCAAGCCTTAGAACACCATCCCAACCGTGAAGCACGGGGGTGGCAGCATCATGCTGTGGGGGTGCTTTGCTGCAGGAGGGACTGGTGCACTTCACAAAATAGATGGCATCATGAGGAAGGACAATTATGTGGATATATTGAAGCAACATCTCAAGACATCAGTCAGGAAGTTAAAGCTTGGTCGCAAATGGGTCTTCCAAATGACCCCATGCATACTTCCAAAATTGTGGAAAAATGGCTTAAGGACAACAAAGTCAAGGTATTGGAGTGGCCATCACAAAGCCTTGACCTCAATCCTATAGAAAAAGCATGTGTGGGCAGACAAGGAGGCCTACAAACCTGACTCAGTTACACCAGCTCTGTCAGGAGAAATGGGCCAAAATTCACCCAACTTATTGTGGGCAGCTTGTGGAAGGCTACCCAAAACGTTTGACCCAAGTTAAACAATTTAAAGCCAATGCTACCAAATACTAATTGAGTGTATGTAAACTTCTGACCCACTGGGAATGTGATGAAAGAAATAAAAGCTGAAATAAATCATTCTCTCTACTATTATTCTGACATTTCACATTCTTAAATATAGTGGTGATCCTAACTGACCGAAGACAGGGAATGTTTACTAGGATTAAATGTCAGGAATTGTGAAAAACTGAGTTTAAATGTATTTGGCTAAGGTGTATGTAAACTTCCGACTTCAACTGTACATATATACAGCAAAAATAAGAAAGCTTAATTCTAGACTCATCTAAGCAATTTGAAGGAAAGGCATCAAATGTTGCTGATTACGCTGACAGGCTTGCTAACTGGTGTGGTTTTAAAATGGCCTCGCCTTGAGGGTCTCTCTCTGTCTACTCATTCACCCCGACTTTCTCTCTCACTGCCTTCCCCCCCCCTCCCCCACCATTTTAATGATTGTCTAAATTGCTCTTTCCTCTGTTTTACAGGCCAAACCTATTTATGGCGGATGGCTGTGCTTGGCCCCCGAGGGAACAGACTTTGGCAATCCCATGCAGAGATCCCGGGTAAGAGCACCCATGAGGCGCGCGTGTGTGTGCGCTCACATGGAATGGGGGGGATGGGTTAGAATGTACGTTCGCTGTTCCATAGCACTAGTCACATGATAAACATTTAGACGAACACCATTCCCCAGGCAGCAGAACCCCACGGTGAGAGAGGGGATGAGGGAACCTGGACCATCAGGAGGTTTTCATCCATTTCAAATCCATTTGGGGAAGTAAGCTGGATCTTCTTTGGGGCGGTAATGGAAGAGTTTGAAACAATACAGACCTATGATCTTATAGTCAGAGAAAAGGACTCTTAAGCCTGCGTAGGTAGTGCTTGGATACAGTGGACGTAGTCCTAAGGGTCCGTTGCAGGGTCGTCACGTTAGTTATTGCATCTTTTTAAGTTTCTCTTAGCTGAATGTTCACTACACACTAGTAGTCCTGTGGTATGTATCAGCCCAATAACAATGCTTCTTTCTCTCCCTGCAGACGTACAGTATTAGTTTATAGGCCGTTTCTAAACTGTCTTCAGATTAAGATCTAACGACGTTCCTCTTTCTCCCGACAGAAATGGCAGCGGAGGTTCTTTGTGCTGTATGAACATGGCTGCCTGCGTTTCGCCCTGGACGAATCGGTAAGGATCTGTCGCGTCAGCCATGCTACTTCTGCTTCCTACCTAACAGCTTAACAGCGCTCCTTAACCTGGTCACAGACGCAGCTATATCACTAGCTGTCCTGCCTTCTGGGTTCATGCAGAGCCAAGGTGACAGGGAAGAGTAGTGTTTCATGTGGTCCCTGTATGTTGGAAAGTTGAAGGACATGACTGTGTAGTGTTGGTGTAATCAGTGGTACCTGCCTGGAAAATAGATGACTGGGTAGCCTTCTTATCTCTTCCATTTAGCCTAGCTCTGGCCCACCCTACCGCAGAGTAGACCTCTCACTGAAGAACCATACAAATGTCTATGGAGGAAGTAGGGCTGACCACATTTAGTCCACTGGTCGATTGTTTGGTCGATAGGCTGTTGGTCGACCGAGATTATTTTATTCTAGCAGCGGCAAATATATTTTAACAAATTACCTGTCTGATTCCCGCCTGTCTGAGTGGACTAATCCAGACACCTGTCTGATTCCCGCCTGTCTGAGTGGACTAATCCAGACACCTGTCTGAGTGGACTAATCCAGACACCTGTCTGATTCCCGCCTGTCTGAGTGGACTAATCCAGACACCTGTCTGATTTCAGGCCTGTCTGAGTGGACTAATCCAGACACCTGTCTGATTTCAGGCCTGTCTGAGTGGACTAATCCAGACACCTGTCTGATTCAGGCCTGTCTGAGTGGACTACTCCAGACACCTGTCTGATTCAGGCCTGTCTGAGTGGACTAATCCAGACACCTGTCTGATTTCAGGCCTGTCTGAGTGGACTAATCCAGACACCTGTCTGATTCAGGTCTGTCTGAGTGGACTAATCCAGACACCTGTCTGATTCAGGTCTGTCTGAGTGGACTAATCCAGACACCTGTCTGATTCAGGCCTGTCTGAGTGGACTAATCCAGACACCTGTCTGATTTCAGGCCTGTCTGAGTGGACTAATCCAGACACCTGTCTGATTCAGGCCTGTCTGAGTGGACTACTCCAGACACCTGTCTGATTCAGGCCTGTCTGAGTGGACTACTCCAGACACCTGTCTAATTCAGGCCTGTCTGAGTGGACTATCCAGACACCTGTCTAATTCAGGCCTGTCTGAGTGGACTAATCCAGACACCTGTCTGATTTCAGGCCTGTCTGAGTGGACTAATCCAGACACCTGTCTGATTCAGGCCTGTCTGAGTGGACTAATCCAGACACCTGTCTGATTCAGGTCTGTCTGAGTGGACTAATCCAGACACCTGTCTGATTCAGGCCTGTCTGAGTGGACTAATCCAGACACCTGTCTGATTTCAGGCCTGTCTGAGTGGACTAATCCAGACACCTGTCTGATTCAGGCCTGTCTGAGTGGACTACTCCAGACACCTGTCTGATTCAGGCCTGTCTGAGTGGACTACTCCAGACACCTGTCTAATTCAGGCCTGTCTGAGTGGACTATCCAGACACCTGTCTAATTCAGGCCTGTCTGAGTGGACTAATCCAGACACCTGTCTGATTCAGGCCTGTCTGAGTGGACTAATCCAGACACCTGTCTGATTCAGGCCTGTCTGAGTGGACTAATCCAGACACCTGTCTGATTCAGGTCTGTCTGAGTGGACTAATCCAGACACCTGTCTGATTCAGGCCTGTCTGAGTGGACTAATCCAGACACCTGTCTGATTCAGGCCTGTCTGAGTGGACTAATCCAGACACCTGTCTGATTTCAGGCCTGTCTGAGTGGACTAATCCAGACACCTGTCTGATTCAGGACCGTCTGAGTGGACTAATCCAGACACCTGTCTGATTTCAGGCCTGTCTGAGTGGACTAATCCAGACACCTGTCTGATTTAGGTCTGTCTGAGTGGACTAATCCAGACACCTGTCTGATTTCAGGCCTGTCTGAGTGGACTAATCCAGACACCCGTCTGATTCAGGCCTGTCTGAGTGGACTAATCCAGACACCTGTCTAATTCAGGCCTGTCTGAGTGGACTAATCCAGACACCTGTCTAATTCAGGCCTGTCTGAGTGGACTAATCCAGACACCTGTCTAATTCAGGCCTGTCTGAGTGGACTAATCCAGACACCTGTCTGATTTCAGGCCTGTCTGAGTGGACTAATCCAGACACCTGTCTGATTCAGGTCTGTCTGAGTGGACTAATCCAGACACCTGTCTGATTTCAGGCCTGTCTGAGTGGACTAATCCAGACACCTGTCTAATTCAGGCCTGTCTGAGTGGACTAATCCAGACACCTGTCTGATTCAGGTCTGTCTGAGTGGACTAATCCAGACACCTGTCTGATTTCAGGCCTGTCTGAGTGGACTACTCCAGACACCTGTCTAATTCAGGCCCGTCTGAGTGGACTAATCCAGACACCTGTCTGATTTCAGGCCTGTCTGAGTGGACTAATCCAGACACCTGTCTAATTCAGGCCTGTCTGAGTGGACTAATCCAGACACCTGTCTGATTCAGGCCTGTCTGAGTGGACTAATCCAGACACCTGTCTGATTCAGGCCTGTCTGAGTGGACTAATCCAGACACCTGTCTGATTCAGGTCTGTCTGAGTGGACTAATCCAGACACCTGTCTGATTCAGGCCTGTCTGAGTGGACTAATCCAGACACCTGTCTGATTCAGGCCTGTCAGAGTGGACTAATCCAGACACCTGTCTGATTCAGGTCTGTCTGAGTGGACTAGTCCATTGCGGAAGCCGCGGGGGTGGTACACCAGCATCACCAGTAGTACATTTACCATTAATTACCATAATGTCTAATCTACAATGTTTGTTTGGTTACGCTCATTCCTGTTAATGCATTCAATATATTATTATTCCAGTCTTACCGTTGTCATTGTAGGAGTGGACATGTTGTTTGCAGAGTACACAACCTAGGCTACACAAAAAAAGGTTTTGGTTTATTTCATTCACGAGTTGTACATTTAGTCATTGTCTTTTGTTTCGAGCGCTTCTGTCAGTCTTGAGTAGGTACGCACCTAATTATGCATATAGAAGTAGGCCTGGGCTACCTGGCCTATAAATGTGCCCATTTGGGGATCTGATACTATTCCTGATTGTCTTAACTCACCATCACTGTGGAGCTTCTCAAAGCAATTTTTTGATTCGCCTCAAACAGCAAGTAAACAAAGTCTGTTTTTACATCCATTGAGAATGACAATAGTTCCTCAACGTAATCTATTTGAAAAAATCTTTCCAGCTCTCTCCCTTTTGATAACCGACTCAGCATGAAAGAGGAAAAATACGTCATGCTCTGATCCGGTGGAAACGTCATAGTATAGGCCTACCTGATTACTTCTTATCCCTTGGCGCAAAATAGTCTACAGCTGTGTCTGTCCGGAGTTCACTGGCACAGGAAACGCTGAGGGCCCAGAATATTTTATACAATGTTGCTAGTTTGCTTGAATAAGCTTAGTGCCTGACTAGGTTAATATAATAGTTGATACAATGTTTCAAGTTCCTTGCAGACAGGCCATGCATAGCCAATGTGATTTATAGGATATTTATTTTTTATCAGGATATTTTCTACCTGCAGGCTGCAATGTTTTTATTTGTTGGCTTTATGGAGGCTATTTTTACATAGTTGGCAATAGAAGTTACTTTAGAATTTGTATCATTTTCATTTAGATATCATTTTGATTAACCACATGACATTGATTTTGAGATATGAAGACTTTATTATAAATGAAATGAAAACTGTTCCACGAAAATGTGCATATGAAAATCATAACTGGCGCGCAGATCAGTAGAAATGGTACGATAACTTGGCACTCTAAATGGAAAGGGTTGGTAGCCTATCACCGGCAACTTCAGGAGCAGCGGGAGGAGAAGGGTCGGGAACAGGTTTTCTTCTTCTGGTTACTCTGTATTGATCTCTGGCTCCCTCTTTAGTAATTTGTGTGTCTTAAATGTTTAATGGCAGTGCTTAAAGCATCAGACAAGCTCAGTAGCCTACATATAGTTGCTTTTATTCAAACATAGGCTCTTTCTATGTATGAAAAAATACATATTTTAAAATGTCGACCAATCGATTGGTCGAAAGAACAGATGACTCTCGGGCTACTAAGATTATTTTTTTGTCGGGGTCATCCCTGGGAGAAGGAGAGGAACAGAGGAGAGGGAGAGGAGGGAGAGAGAAGTGTATGAAGCAGAGGAACAGAGGTAGAATAATACAGATTGTGAAAGAAAGAAACAGAGGAACGTAGACTAGAGAGATTCCCTTACAGCTTAGAACGTCTCCTCTTTGTGTGTGTGCGTCACTGGGGAATGTGACACGGGTGACCAACCCCACTGGCCGATCAGGCTGGAGATCAGGCTGGAGATTAGGCTGCTTGTGTGAGAGGCCTTTACACACTGCTGCTTCAGTCGCTGGCCTATAGTAACCCACTTGGATCAAACCCTCAGTTCTCTGCAATCCAAAATGATGAAGAGAGGATGCTGGTTTTGACTGCTGAGATGTGGGCCTGGGCACTGGGTTAATGCTGGTTATGACTGCTGAGATGTGGGCCTGGGCACTGTGTTAATGCTGGTTATGACTGCTGAGATGTGGGCCTGGGCACTGGGTTAATGCTGGTTATGACTGCTGAGATGTGGGCCAGGGCACTGTGTTAATGCTGGTTATGACTGCTGAGATGTGGGCCTGGGCACTGGGTTAATGCTGGTTATGACTGCTGAGATGTGGGCCTGGGGCACTGGGTTAATGCTGGTTATGACTGCTGAGATGTGGGCCTGGGCACTGTGTTAATGCTGGTTATGACTGCTGAGATGTGGGCCAGGGCACTGTGTTAATGCTGGTTATGACTGCTGAGATGTGGGCCTGGGCACTGGGTTAATGCTGGTTATGACTGCTGAGATGTGGGCCAGGGCACGGTGTTAATGCTGGTTATGACTGCTGAGATGTGGGCCTGGGCACTGGGTTAATGCTGGTTATGACTGCTGAGATGTGGGCCTGGGCACTGGGTTAATGCTGGTTATGACTGCTGAGATGTGGGCCTGGGCACTGGGTTAATGCTGGTTATGACTGCTGAGATGTGGGCCTGGCCACTGTGTTAATGCTGGTTTTGACTGCTGAGATGTGGGCCTGGGCACTGGGTTAATGCTGGTTATGACTGCTGAGATGTGGGCCTGGGCACTGTGTTTTTGTGTAGGTGGTTGCTTTGTGGAGATGAGATGTTTGAAATCATAATAATTATCTTCTTGTTATCATGGATTCCGCACGCGATGACAAAGGGAGGAAACATCACAGTTTCTGTGTGTGTGTGTGTGTGTGTGTGTGTGTGTGTGTGTGTGTGTGTGTGTGCGCGCACCGACTATTCTTGCGTGCGTCCATTTTTCCAGTGTGAATTTTGTGTGACTGACACCTGTTCGTTGGGTTGCAGCAGGGTTTTCCTCTCATTGTTACCCTGGTTAGGCTAGTCTGACGCGGTGGGCCTCATTGTCCTCCTGCCTTTTCATCTTCAGCTCAGGGAACACTCCGGAACGGCACCGGGAAACTGGGTCAGGAAAATGGCCGCTTTGTTGCCGTCACTGTGCGCCCCCCCCCAGCCCTCTAGAATAGGAACGTTCCTAAAATGTAGCTGATACAACATTTTGGGAGTTCAGCGTTGAGCTCAGCGCACGTCAGGAGAAGATGGAAATGGATACGTTTTGTTTTCTTATTCATCATCAACATACATCCTCAGCCCTGATCGGACCCCAACCCCATGAGCTATATAGGCCACCTGTATATCATAGAGAGCTATATAGGCCACCTGTATATCGTAGAGAGCTATATAGGCCACCTGTATATAGTAGAGAGCTATATAGGCCACCTGTATATAGTAGAGAGCTATATAGGCCACCTGTATATAGTAGAGAGCTATATAGGCCACCTGTATATCGTAGAGAGCTATATAGGCCACCTGTATATCGTAGAGAGCTATATAGGCCACCTGTATATCGTAGAGAGCTATATAGGCCACCTGTATATCGTAGAGAGCTATATAGGCCACCTGTATATCGTAGAGAGCTATATAGGCCACCTGTATATCGTAGAGAGCTATATAGGCCACCTGTATATCGTAGAGAGCTATATAGGCCACCTGTATATTGTAGAGAGAAAATTTCCCCTTTCTTGACATATGCCTACATAATACAGATACCAGTATAGTCTATATCCTGGCCCTATACAACATGGCACTAATATCTCTATAGTCTATATCCTGGCCCTATACAACATAGCACTAATATCTCTATAGTCTATATCCTGGCCCTATACAACATAGCATTAATATCTCTATAGTCTATATCCTGGCCCTATGCAACATAGCACTAATATCTCTATAGTCTATATCCTGGCCCTGTACAACATGGCACTAATATCTCTATAGTCTATATCCTGGCCCTATACAACATAGCACTAATATCTCTATAGTCTATATCCTGGCCCTATACAACATAGCATTAATATCTCTATAGTCTATATCCTGGCCCTATGCAACATAGCACTAATATCTCTATAGTCTATATCCTGGCCCTGTACAACATGGCACTAATATCTCTATAGTCTATATCCTGGCCCTATACAACATAGCACTAATAACTCTATAGTCTATATCCTGGCCCTGTACAACATGGCACTAATATCTCTATAGTCTATCTTCATCTTGTCTTCTATTGCTCTGAAGAGCTTTCTGAGGAGCGTTTCTCTCCATATCTCACTGTACAGGACTCCCCTCGCTTTCCCAGTGATAAAGATGCCATTGTTCTCTGATCATTCTAACACTCTCCTCTTGTATCGACAGAAGATGTTCTTGATTAGCCGGCCACCTGACAATGCTAAAGATGGTTTCGCTTAGCGCCAGAGAATGACCACGCTTAACAGATGTGTTGTTGATATTAGCTAGCTGGGATGTGCCAGAGAGAATACGAACCTCAGCCCTGATTCTCCTCTGCTCTGACAGACTAGTCTACTACTTTACCCCCATAAAAGACCCAATATGGACTGCTGTATCCCTTCTCCTCCAAAAGTGGTGGTTACTGTTAGTCATTCCTGTGCTCTTGGCCAGCTGAAGAGGCCAGAGTTAGGTAACCCAGCCCAACCCACGGGGGTAGAAGGGCTGGGCCGACGCCACGACGGGATTAGTGGAAACATCAACAATGACTAGAGCAGCACTTGATGAATCCTGGTAAATATAAAGCTATCTCACGGGTAGATGGATTTCAAACATTGATCTTAATGATCTCCCCATGTCATGATTCATTGAGCAGGTTGTTTGTTGCCATGGAACCATGACGTGCGTCATGACGTGAGTGGGAGGTAGATTGGAAGGCCACATTTCCCCACAAGATGTTGTTTTGCGTGTGACACATAATATACGCGAAATAGTTTAGGGGAATGTTATAAAAAAATAAGGGCTTTCAGGGAAGAATTAAGGGAAGGTTTCGCTGAAGATGTTTAGTGTGTTCTTGGATCTGGACTATTTCAGCCCACGAGGAGACGGACTGACCAGGAGATGCTCAGAGGTCTAGGCTCTACACAGCGTTCCTCTGATATGCCCATATTTGGTGAAGTGCAGCGGACTCCAAGTAACTAACGGGGCTAGAGAGAGAGAGAGAGAGAGAGAGAGAGCGAGCATTAGACCCCAAAACCACACGGAAACGCCAGATATGCCCCAGACCAAAACATTCCACACACGCAGCCTGCCACTGCAAGCACCCAGATCTAATGTAGGCTAATGTAATGTTACTACATCGGATTGGGATTGGGCGTTGAGAAGGTGAGAGACAGATGGTGAGAGAATGAGAAGAGACGAGAGACGGAGACTGTAGCAGTGTTTCTCCAACCCTGAGATGTTGAAGCACACCAGTCCCTGTGATGTTGACTGACACCAGTCACTGAGATGTTGACTGACGCCAGTCACTGAGATGTTGCTGCAGGCCATTCCCTTGGATATTTATTTGTATTTTAGTTAACCTTTATTTAACTAGGCAAGTCAGTTAAGAACAAATTCTTATTTACAATGACGGCCTACCAAGAGGCAAAAGGCCTCCTGCGGGGGCTAAACAAATAAAGTAGGACAAAACACACATCACGACAAGAGAGACGCCTCAACACTACATAAAGAGACACCTCAACACTACATAAAGAGAGACACCACAACACTACATAAAGAGACACCACAACACTACATAAAGAGACACCACAACACTACATAAAGAGACACCACAACACTACATAAAGAGACACCACAACACTACATAAAGAGAGACACCTCAACACTACATAAAGAGACACCACAACACTACATAAAGAGACACCACAACACTACATAAAGAGAGACACCTCAACACTACATAAAGAGACACCACAACACTACATAAAGAGACACCACAACACTACATAAAGAGAGACACCTCAACACTACATAAAGAGACACCACAACACTACATAAAGAGAGACACCTCAACACTACATAAAGAGAGACACCTCAACACTACATAGAGACACCACAACACTACATAAAGAGAGACGCCTCAACACTACATAAAGAGAGACACCTCAACACTACATAGAGACACCACAACACTACATAAAGAGAGACGCCTCAACACTACATAAAGAGAGACACCACAACACTACATAAAGAGAGACACCTCAACACTACATAAAGAGAGACACCACAACACTACATAAAGAGAGACGCCACAACACTACATAAAGAGAGACGCCACAACACTACATAAAGAGAGACACCACAACACTACATAAAGAGAGACGCCACAACACTACATAAAGAGAGACACCACAACACTACATAAAGAGACACCTCAACACTACATAAAGAGAGACACCTCAACACTACATAAAGAGAGACACCTCAACACTACATAAAGAGAGACACCACAACACTACATATAGAGAGACACCTCAACACTACATATAGAGAGACACCACAACACCACATAAAGAGAGACACCACAACACTACATAAAGAGAGACGCCACAACACTACATAAAGAGAGACACCTCAACACTACATAAAGAGAGACACCTCAACACTACATAAAGAGAGACACCTCAACACTACATAGACACCACAACACTACATAAAGAGAGACACCACAACACTACATAAAGAGAGACACCACAACACCACATAAAGAGAGACACCTCAACACTACATAAAGAGAGACACCTCAACACTACATAGACGCCACAACACTACATAAAGAGAGACGCCACAACACTACATAAAGAGAGACACCACAACACCACATAAAGAGAGACACCACAACACTACATAAAGAGAGACGCCACAACACTACATAAAGAGAGACACCTCAACACTACATAGACGCCACAACACTACATAAAGAGAGACGCCACAACACTACATAAAGAGAGACGCCACAACACTACATAAAGAGAGACACCACAACACTACATAAAGAGAGACGCCTCAACACTACATAAAGAGAGACACCACAACACTACATAAAGAGAGACACCACAACACTACATAAAGAGAGACACCTGAACACTACATAAAGAGAGACACCTCAACACTACATAAAGAGAGACACCACAACACTACATAAAGAGAGACACCTCAACACTACATAGACACCACAACACTACATAAAGAGAGACACCACAACACTACATAAAGAGAGACACCACAACACTACATAAAGAGAGACACCACAACACTACATAAAGACATACCTAAGACGACAACACAACACGGTAGCAACACATGACAACAACACGGTAGCAACACAACATGACAACAACACGGTAGCAACACAACATGACAACAACACGGTAGCAACACAACATGACAACAACACGGTAGCAACACAACATGACAACAACACGGTAGCAACACAACATGACAACAACACGGTAGCAACACAACATGACAACAACACAGTAGCAACACAACATGACAACAATACGGTAGCAACACAACATGACAACAACACGGTAGCAACACAACATGACAACAATACGGTAGCAACACAACATGACAACAATACGGTAGCAACACAACATGACAACAACACGGTAGCAACACAACATGACAACAACACGGTAGCAACACAACATGACAACAACACAAAACATAGTACTAACATTAGTTGACTGACAGCGGTCCCTGAGATGCTGCTGCAGAACAGTCCCTTAGGTAGTCGACTGACACCAGTTGGGCAGTTCTGAAGTGCTTGTTTTAATCTAAACGGACCTCCTAAGAAGGAGGACTACAGCTCCTCAGTCCCTGATGATAATTGGTTGAGAAACCCTGGGCCAGAGGGTCAATGACCAGGAGGGATAGTGAGTGACAGGAAACGGGGTCGTCTAGTTCTCTCCACAGTCCACACTTGACTGATATAATGCTAGGGAGCAGAGTAGATACCATCCTGGGACCTCTGTCTTCACCAGGTGTTGAATTCACAGTGCCGTTGTGATCCCCTGACTGAGGTATTTAACCCTAGTATTCACTGAGGTATTTGACCTTAGTATTCACTGAGGTATTTAACCCTAGTATTCACTGAGGTATTTAACCCTAGTATTCACTGAGGTATTTGACCCTAGTATTCACTGAGGTATTTAACCCTAGTATTCACTGAGGTATTTAACCCTAGTATTCACTGAGGTATTTAACCCTAGTATTCACTGAGGTATTTAACCCTAGTATTCACTGAGGTATTTGACCCTAGTATTCACTGAGGTATTTGACCCTAGTATTCACTGAGGTATTTGACCCTAGTATTCACTGAGGTATTTAACCCTAGTATTCACTGAGGTATTTAACCCTAGTATTCACTGAGGTATTTAAGTATTCAGCCGACGGGACTAGAAACTATAGTGAGTGACCGAGACTGTCTGTCTGTTTGTCCGCGGAAGGTAGGAAGGTAGGAGTAGTGTGTATTCTGTTTGATGCAGCGGCGTGTCGAGGCACATATGGCATATTAAACAGCAGCTTCCTGCTTCACTCCAACCCCAGAGCAGAGCAGAGCAGTGGTTTCTGACGCTACTTGCCACCGGCCCGGCCAATAAAAACCCCCGGAAGAATTGATCATTTATGGAGTGGGTGTACTCCACTTAATTCTAAAGCTGGCTCTGCGAGTCTCACTCTGACACCGTTTATATAGGCCTATAGGTTACAACATGACTTATGAGTTAGGCTATCATTCGGCGTCGTAACTGACTTCAGTGGGCAAATGCTCACCTTCACTGGCACGCCGGAGGAGTTTGCTCTTCATAGATTAATCCCATTTTCAACTGTACCGGGCAGATGGCAGACAGCGTGTATGGCGTTGTGTGGGCGAGCGGTTTGCTGATGTCAATGTTGTGAACAGAGTGCCCCATGGTGGCGGTGGGGTTATGGTATGGGCAGGCATAAGCTACGGACAACGAACACAATTGCATTTTGTCAATGACAATTTGAATGCACAGAGTTTCCGTGACGAGATCCTGAGGACCATTGTCGGGCCATTCATCCTCCGCCATCACCTCATGTTTCAGCATAATAATGCAATGCCCCATGTCACAAGGATCTGTACACAGTTCCTGGAAGCTGAAAATGTCCCAGTTCTTCCATGGCCTGCATACTAATCAGACATGTCACCCATTGAGCATGTTTGGGATGCTCTGGATCGATGTGTACGACAGCGTGTTCCAGTTCCCGCCAATATCCAGCAACGTCGCACAGCCATTGAGGAGGAGTGGGACAACATTCCACAGGCCACAATCAACAACCTGATCAACTCTATGCAAAGGAGATGTCACGCTGCATGAGGCAAATGGTGGTCACACCAGATACTGACTGGTTTTCTGATCCACGCCCCTACTTTGTATTTTTTTAGGTGTCTGTGACCAAAAGATGCATATCTGTATTCCCCGTCATGTGAAATCCCAAGATTATGGCCTAATGAATTTATTTCAAATGACTGATTTCCTTATATGAACTGTAACTCAGTAAAATCGTTGAAATTGTTTCGTGTTGCATTTATATTTTTGTTCAGTCCAAAATTACTTTTTAATTCTGTCATGGAAATGCATGTATTTCCTATTACCAAGTCATTTACAATGTCTATACCTTTAGTTTTCCATGTGGGCCAATTTATCGATGAATTCTGAAAAGCTATCCAAGGATTGTTCCATAAGGTTGTGTTTTTAGGAAGTGATATTGGTTCTTGTAGAATACGTTACGTTTTCTTCCATATTGTTATAGTGTTCTTAACCATGAAGTTGTTAATGTTCATAGCTTTATCCTTTGAAAATAGACATGTAAAAAGATTCTGGGGATGAGCGTGCGCATCTTTAGTGCATTTAACTATACAGTATGTTGCAAGTAAAAGCCTTGGGTGGCAAGTTGATACAATTCCAAGTCTGGAAGGTTAAAACCACGCTCCGATTTAGGAAGATGTAAAACTTTCCTTTTTATTCTCAGAGTTTTATTTGCCCATATAAAGTCTGTTATGACCGAGTATACTTTTTTTTTTAAAGAATGTCTTCGGTGGGGTAGCACAGTAGGAGGCTATGGAATTGGATCTGGAGAAATCAAACCCACTACAGCATATGGACTGCATCTCAAGTGGCCCCCCTGTTCCCTATATAGTGCATTGCTTTTCGACCAGGGTCCATAGTGCTCTGGTCAAAAGTAGTGCACTAATATAGGGAATAGGGTGCAATTTGGAACTTAGCCAGAGAGGATCAATGGCAGTGTTGTTGGCAGATGGAGGATTCTTTGTGTTGACGCTTGTATCAGATCAGACAACATTACATAAAGAACACACCTCTCTCTCCATTTGGACTGGCCCTCTCTGTCCGAATGGACTGGACTGGCCCTCTCTGTCCGTGTGGACTGGACTTGCTCTGGCACAGATCTAGAATCATCTTATCTTCCCTCAATCCTATCCACCATTTGGGGGGAACAAGGGAAAAGCGTGACCAAGTCCATGTAATACCTTCAAGCTTTCTCCTTCACAAAGATAGAGGTGCATCTTTTATGAGACAGAGAACCCTCTCCCAGCCCTACCCCCCTCCTCCCCTCTGCACCATAACAAGTGTGACCCAGTGTAATAGCCATATTTGGAAGCCCACAGGGTTTACTGGCAGCCTGCATTAAAACAGGATCCATGTGAATGGCCTTAAAAGTAGGAGAGAAACAACACCTGTTTTAAATCTGCAGCAGACAGCCAGGCAGGCAGAGTACAGTACTGTCTGGGTCTGATAACACCAAGCAGGCAGAGTACAGTACTGTCTGGGTCTGATAACACCAGGACAGGACAGGCAGAGTACAGTACTGTCTGGGTCTGATAACACCAGGACAGGCAGAGTACAGTACTGTCTGGGTCTGATAACACCAGGACAGGCAGAGTACAGTACTGTCAGGGTCTGATAACACCAGGACAGGCAGGGTACAGTACTGTCTGGGTCTGATAACACCAGGACAGGCAGAGTACAGTACTGTCTGGGTCTGATAACACCAGGACAGGACAGGCAGAGTACAGTACTGTCAGGGTCTGATAACACCAGGCAGGCAGAGTACAGTACTGTCTGGGTCTGATAACATCAGGCAGGCAGAGTACAGTACTGTCTGGGTCTGATAACACCAGGACAGGCAGAGTACAGTACTGTCTGGGTCTGATAACACCAGGACAGGACAGGCAGAGTACAGTACTGTCTGGGTCTGATAACACCAGGACAGGACAGGCAGAGTACAGTACTGTCTGGGTCTGATAACACCAGGACAGGACAGGCAGAGTACAGTACTGTCTGGGTCTGATAACACCAGGACAGGCAGAGTACAGTACTGTCTGGGTCTGATAACACCAGGCAGGCAGAGTACAGTACTGTCTGGGTCTGATAACACCAAGACAGGACAGGCAGAGTACAGTACTGTCTGGGTCTGATAACACCAAGACAGGACAGGCAGAGTACAGTACTGTCTGGGTCTGATAACACCAGGACAGGACAGGCAGAGTACAGTACTGTCTGGGTCTGATAACACCAGGACAGGCAGAGTACAGTACTGTCTGGGTCTGATAACACCAGGACAGGACAGGCAGAGTACAGTACTGTCTGGGTCTGATAACACCAGGACAGGACAGGCAGAGTACAGTACTGTCTGGGTCTGATAACACCAGGACAGGCAGAGTACAGTACTGTCAGGGTCTGATAACACCAGGACAGGCAGAGTACAGTACTGTCTGGGTCTGATAACATCAGGACAGGCAGAGTACAGTACTGTCTGGGTCTGATAACACCAGGACAGGACAGGCAGAGTACAGTACTGTCTGGGTCTGATAACACCAAGACAGGCAGAGTACAGTACTGTCTGGGTCTGATAACACCAGGACAGGACAGGCAGAGTACAGTACTGTCTGGGTCTGATAACACCAGGACAGGACAGGCAGAGTTCAGTACTGTCTGGGTCTGATAACACCAGGCAGGCAGAGTACAGTACTGTCTGGGTCTGATAACACCAGGACAGGGCAGGCAGAGTACAGTACTGTCTGGGTCTGATAACACCAGGACAGGCAGAGTACAGTACTGTCTGGGTCTGATAACACCAGGACAGGCAGAGTACAGTACTGTCAGGGTCTGATAACACCAGGACAGGCAGAGTACAGTACTGTCTGGGTCTGATAACACCAGGACAGGCAGAGTACAGTACTGTCTGGGTCTGATAACACCAGGACAGGCAGAGTACAGTACTGTCTGGGTCTGATAACACCAGGACAGGCAGAGTACAGTACTGTCAGGGTCTGATAACACCAGGACAGGCAGAGTACAGTACTGTCTGGGTCTGATAACACCAGGACAGGACAGGCATAGTACAGTACTGTCAGGGTCTGATAACACCAGGACAGGACTCCCTCTGAACCAGAGAGAACTCAAGCTGGGGTTCAGCGGGTATCGTAGGGTTTTCTGGGAATTCTGAGGTGACGAGTTTGGGAGAAACCGTGATGAATTGTGCCCCTCCAAAGGCACACATGCACATACCGTACTAGTCAAACGTTTGGACACACCTACTCATTCAAGTTAGACCGCAGAGTGAAGGAAAAGCAGCCAACAAGTGCTCAGCATGTGTGGGAACTCAAGACTGTTGGAGAAGCATTCCTCATGAAGCTGGTTGAGAGAATGCCAAGAGTATGCAAAGCTGTCATCAAGGCAAATAGTGGGTACTTTGAAGAACCTCAAATATAAAATATATTTTGATTTGTTTAACACTTTTTTGGTTACTACATGATTCCATATGTGTTATTTCATAGTTTTGATGTCTTCACTATTATTCTACAGTGTAAAAAATAAAGAAAAACCCTGGAATGAGTAGGTGTGTCCAAACGTTTGACTGGTACTGTATATGCAGACCCACACATGTGCGTTAGTAGTAACACACACACACACACACACACACACACACACACACACACACACACACACACACGCTTCTCTAGTCCAGCCTCCCAGGGTTGTCACCTCTTCCATTCACTCCGCTGTGCCCTCTCTGGAACCGAAGCGAATTCCCCCCCCCCCCCCCCCCCCCCCCCCCCCCCTTTGTCATGGCAACCCTCTGGATAACAGTGGCGTGAACTTACAGTAGCCCACCATACACGTCCTCTCTCTGTGTGGAAGGAGGGAGGGAAGATTAACAGAGAACGGATGTGAGATCTATCCACCTGTTATATAGCAGCTGCTTAGGCACAGACTGAAATTACACTTACATTACATTTTAGTCATTTTAGCAGACGCTCTTATCCAGAGCGACTTACAGTTAGTGAGTGCATACATTTTTTCATAACCCTGTGGGAATCGAACCCACAACCCTGGCGTTGCAAACGCCATGCTCTACCAACTGAGCTACATCCCCTGCCGGCCATTCCCTCCCCTACCCTGGACGACGCTGGGCCAATTGTGCGCCGCCCCATGGGTCTCCCGGTCGCGGCCGGCTACGACAGAGCCTGGATTCGAACCAGGATCTCTAGTGGCACAGTTAGCACTGCGATGCAGAAATCTATCCACCTGTTATATAGCAGCTGCTTAGGCACAGACTGAGATCTATCCACCTGTCAGACAGATCTAGGACCTATTAGAAGTTGAAGTTTCCACTGCGGCTGTTGAAAGGGACTCATCAGATGTAGACTCCATTTCCCAGTTTGCTACAGGGCAATCACCTCTCATCATTGTGTTGATTCTAGTCATGTTCTACTGGTATTTCCCCTGGTATACAGTGTGTCATGTCAGGTTTGGCCGTTACCTGTGGCTGAATGTTGTTCGTCTGTTCTTCCCCCTCTAGTCGAGCACTCTTCCCCAGGGCACGGTGAATATGAACCTGTGTACTGACGTCATCGACGCAGAGCCCAAGACGGGCCAGAAGAACGCTCTCTGCATATTCACTCCCGAACAGGAGTACTTCATACGCGGGGAGAACAAAGAAATCATCAATGGGTAAGTGTGTGTCTGGTGTGTGTGTGTCTGTTGTGTGTTCTCTGTGTCTGGGGTGTGTGTTCTCTGTGTCTGGGGTGTGTGTCTGTTGTGTGTTCTCTGTGTCTGGGGTGTGTGTCTGTTGTGTGTTCTCTGTGTCTGGTGTGTGTGTCTGGTGTGTGTTCTCTATGCCCAGGTTAACATTCTGTTCCTCTCTCTCTGCCCAGCTGGACAGAACAGCTGGTGGTATATCCCAGGACCAATAAGCAGAACCAGAAGAAGAAGCGCAAGGTGGAGCCCAACACTTCTCAGGAGCCAGGACCAGCAAAGGTGGCGGTGAAGGGGTCAGGTATCCCTGAGGCGGGCTCGGAGAACGTTCCAGACTCCAGCTCCATAATCTGGCAGGAGGAGCTGAGCCACAGAGAGGCTGAAGGGGCGGCCTTGTGGCCTGCTGCTGACTTGGCCCGGCTGGGCTCACCACTGCCCTCTACAGGTATGGAGGAACCACAGTGCACTACACATCTAGTCCCATAGTCCCCATCTAGTCCCATAGTCTAATATAAATAGTACATCAAATATATCTGAAAGCATTGGTATGGTGTTAGCAAGCAGCACAGTGGTAAAACATAACATTACAATTTGGAGATGATCTCGTCTGTCCGTCTCCATCTTTGACCCTCCACCCCCTGCCTTCTCCAGGTGACTGTGGTTCCGTGGGCCGGGGCTCAGACGCCGGCTCAGTCAACGGTGATGAGGTGGACCGAAGCGCCCTCCACGGCTCGGTCCCCCTCCCCCACCAGGACCTCCTGTCCCCCACAGGCTCCTGCTCCAGCCTGGGCGGGGTGCCCCGCTGTCTCTCCCCGGTCCCCAGCGACCCCTTCCCCTCTGGCAGCTCCCTGCTGTCCAACGGCTCCCACATCAGTGGCTCGGTCAGCTCGCTGGACTCTGACGCCAGCGCAGAGAGCCACCCGGCGGGGCGGTTAGGGCTGGCCCTTGGAGGGCACCATGACACACCACGGTCCAGGAGGCTGGAGGCCGAGGCCAGGAAGGCAGAGAAGAGGAGCAGAGTGAGGAGTCCTGGTGAGGAGAGACTGGAGAGAGAGGCCGTGTTCAGTCCTGAGAGGAGGTGAGTCTGTCCTGTCTGTCCTGTCTTAGTTCAGAGAGACGGGAGAGAGGCCGTGTTCAGTCCTGAGAGGAGGTGAGTCTGTCCTGTCTTAGTTCAGAGAAACGTTAGAGAGAGGCCGTGTTCAGTCCTGAGAGGAGGTGAGTCTTTGTCCTGTCTTAGTTCAGAGAGATGTTAGAGAGAGGCCGTGTTCAGTCCTGAGAGGAGGTGAGTCTTTGTCCTGTCTTAGTTCAGAGAGACAGGAGAGAGAGGCCGTGTTCAGTCCTGAGAGGAGGTGAGTGTCCTGTCTGTCCTGTCTTAGTTCAGAGAGACAGGAGAGAGAGGCCATGTTCAGTCCTGAGAGGAGGTGAGTCTTTGTCCTGTCTTAGTTCAGAGAGACGTTAGCGAGAGGCCGTGTTCAGTCCTGAGAGGAGGTGAGTGTCCTGTCTGTCCTGTCTTAGTTCAGAGAGACGTTAGAGAGAGGCCGTGTTCAGTCCTGAGAGGAGGTGAGTCTTTGTCCTGTCTTAGTTCAGAGAGACAGGAGAGAGAGGCCATGTTCAGTCCTGAGAGGAGGTGAGTGTCCTGTCTGTCCTGTCTTAGTTCAGAGAGACGTTAGAGAGAGGCCGTGTTCAGTCCTGAGAGGAGGTGAGTCTTTGTCCTGTCTTAGTTCAGAGAGACAGGAGAGAGAGGCCGTGTTCAGTCCTGAGAGGAGGTGAGTCTGTCCTGTCTGTCCTGTCTTAGTTCAGAGAGACGTTAGAGAGAGGCCGTGTTCAGTCCTGAGAGGAGGTGAGTCTTTGTCCTGTCTTAGTTCAGAGAGACAGGAGAGAGAGGCCATGTTCAGTCCTGAGAGGAGGTGAGTGTCCTGTCTGTCCTGTCTTAGTTCAGAGAGACGTTCGAGAGAGGCCGTGTTCAGTCCTGAGAGGAGGTGAGTCTTTGTCCTGTCTTAGTTCAGAGAGACGTTAGCGAGAGGCCGTGTTCAGTCCTGAGAGGAGGTGAGTGTCCTGTCTGTCCTGTCTTAGTTCAGAGAGACGTTCGAGAGAGGCCGTGTTCAGTCCTGAGAGGAGGTGAGTGTCCTGTCTGTCCTGTCTTAGTTCAGAGAGACGTTCGAGAGAGGCCGTGTTCAGTCCTGAGAGGAGGTGAGTCTTTGTCCTGTCTTAGTTCAGAGAGACGTTAGCGAGAGGCCGTGTTCAGTCCTGAGAGGAGGTGAGTCTTTGTCCTGTCTTAGTTCAGAGAGACGTTAGAGAGACCGTGTTCAGTCCTGAGAGGAGGTGAGTCTTTGTCCTGTCTTAGTTCAGAGAGACGTTAGAGAGAGGCCGTGTTCAGTCCTGAGAAGAGGTGAGTCTTTGTCCTGTCTTAGTTCAGAGAGACGTTAGCGAGAGGCCGTGTTCAGTCCTGAGAGGAGGTGAGTCTTTGTCCTGTCTTAGTTCAGAGAGACGTTAGAGAGAGGCCGTGTTCAGTCCTGAGAGGAGGTGAGTCTTTGTCCTGTCTTAGTTCAGAGAGACGTTAGAGAGAGGCCGTGTTCAGTCCTGAGAGGAGGTGAGTCTTTGTCCTGTCTTAGTTCAGAGAGGAGGTGATTCTGACTGCAATCACCGTTTGTTACCTGGGATATATTTATCTAGGTAAAGCTTTATCTGTTAATCAGGTACTGACATAGACTGGTAAACCAGGTTAGTGAACTGTCTGACTGCCATCTTAGACTAGCAGAAGGACATCTGTAGAGAATCCCATGACGCAGCAACATACACAGTCTCTGCTTCTAAACTCACACACACACACACACACACATCCTTGTGATGCACACACACCCCCAACGCACCTGCGTCAACACACACACACTCAGTCCCAGAGGAAAAGGCTGTATTTGGTGAAATCCAGCCAGTGTAAGATGTGTGAATCTCTGTCTTCCACCGATCCAGTATGCTTCCCATGAACTATGTTGATTATTGATAATAATCTTTCCCTGTGGTTTTATCAGGGCTGAGGTTCAACATAAACACACTGAATAAACAGGCTTTGTACTTTCCATTCGCTCATCATCCACTCCTGACTCTGTTCTGGGAAAAGGGTCAAGAGGTCACACACACACACACCGGGGTGTGCTTCATCCTCTTCCTCCCAGATCCAACCCCCACCCGCCTCGTCCCCTCATCCAGAACTGGTCCTGAAAGGAGGAGAGGAGGACGGTGCAGTAGACTGATTGTCCGTTTGGTTTCAGTTGGGAACGCTGCCAACGGACCCCAGCAGCCAACTGGCACGCTATTACTGAATTATAACTAACTATAAACTCTTTAAGGAATACCTGGAATAGTATAATAGTTATCCTTCTACCACTGTCTTTTGTCTAAACTAACACCTGACTTATTTCACCTGCTAGCACTGACTTGTTTAAAGAAATGTACTTATTGGGATCGAGACGTAGTTGTCCCTGATTGCACTGACTTTGCTCACAGCTGCTTGTTTGAAGAAGTGTACTTACTGTGATCAAGATGTGGTTGTCCCACTGGCTATCCTAAGTTGAATGCACCAATGTGTAAGTCGCTCTGGATAAGAGCGTCTGCTAAATTATGTAAATGTAAATGTAACACACACACACACACACACACACACACACACGCTGCCACTCTTGTCTATACCTCTTTCTTTCTCTTTTTCTTCCGTTCTCTCTCTCTCTCTCCCTCCTTCGCTTGTTGCCTTTTATGGAAGCCAGCTACCGCAGAGGATTCCCCTAATAAGGGCAGAATAAAAACAGTAATGTTATATTTCCAAGCTCCCTGTAAGCCGAATAGCTCTCCTCCTTATCTGAAGAGAAGGTTAAAAGAAAGATGTGTGTGTGTGTGGAGGAATGCTGTCAGTGTGTCTGTGTTTGTTTGTGGAAGTTAGAACGGTTTCTCAGTTTCATGTAGCAGTGTAAAGTAATGTTCATTTATATGCATGTGGATTATGCGATGTTTACTTGGTGAACGACCCCCCCCCCCCCCCCCCCACACACACACACACACGCAAAACTGAACTATCCAATGGTTATTTTATTCTCTCCACCTGAGAAGGAATTATATCTTTCGCTGTATCCATTTTTTTTTTATCCACAGGAAAATGTAATGAAAGTTCAACTAAAGGCATCTAACCTCTACCCTTCACCTCTGACCTTTAACCTTGTTCCCTGTGTGTTCCAGCCGATCTGGGGTGATAGAGAAGCTGGAGGCGTTGGAGCTGGAGAACACGGAGAGGATGGAGGTGGAGGAGACTGGGAGGTCTGGAGTCAGGCAGGGCCGCAGCGAACACAGACGCTTCCACACAGAGGTACAACTACAGGGTCATACTATGACCTTTAAACCCGTTCAGTTCGCTGATCATAGAGAGGTTATCAAGTATGAGAAAAGCGTCTGCCCAGATATGATAGCCCTAGCTGACACAGGACATTGTCTACTTGTTTTATAGACCAGTGTTTTACAAGCAACATCACATGAAATAGCTCAGCTAGATTCTGTTAGCTGTTGCATATGAAGCAGATTCTTTCTCTCATATACACACACACACACACACACACACACACACACACACACACACAGTCTCCCTCTTTCCTTATTTTGAGGTCAGGAGCGTGTGCTGTATTCATTTCCATTTTCCATTCTGTGGCTCGATTCCCCTGATGATACTAACTTCCCTTTCCCACCGTGACTCTGCTCTGGCCTGGTCCGGAACATCAACAACAGAAAGACCTCAAAAGAGAGCAATTGTCCCCCCAAACAAATTCCAGAGAAAAATGTCCCCAGAAGTCAGACTGTTAAAAGCAACTTTTAAGACCTGTACACAAAGTTTGTCCTGTCTGTTTTGTCATGTTTGTCCTGTCTGTATTGTCGAGCATGTTTGGCATTTTCAGACTGGCACAAATAAAGGGCAGGTCTAGTAAACATCATACCACCTGCACGTACACACCCATTATCTCTCTCTGTCTCCCTCCATCTCTCTCTCTCTCTCTCTCTCCCTCCATCTCTCTCTCTTTTTGTCTCTCTGTCTCCCTCCATCTCCATCTCTCTCTCTCGCTCGCTCTCTCTCTCTCTCTCTCTCTCTCTCTCTCTCTCTCTCTCTCTCTCTCTCTCTCTCTCTCTCTCTCTCTCTCTCTCTCTTCTCTCGCTCTCGCTCTCTCTTTCTGAGACACACACACTGCTCCTGGATGGGGCTTGTTTTCTTCAATGTCCGATTGTCTTGGTTTCCATTCTCTCTGGTTTAGTGAAAGGCTGTTGGGTTCAGGTTAGAAGATGTGTGATGGTTTAGTGAAAGGCTGTTGGGTTCAGGTTCATGTTACAAGATGTGTGATGGTTTAGTGAAAGGCTGTTGGGTTCAGGTTCATGTTACAAGATGTGTGATGGTTTAGTGAAAGGCTGTTGGGTTCAGGTTCATGTTACAAGATGTGTTATGGTTTAGTGAAAGGCTGTTGGGTTCAAGTTCTTGTTTGAAGACGTGTGATTCTGATAGAAAAATACTTGTTCTTCTTATGACAGCTGTGCAGAGATGGTATCTCATTTTAGCATACGTTAAACTGTTCACATTGAAGGAGTCGATGTTCTGATCATAAAAACACAAATAACATACATTAAGGCTATAGTATGATGTTATGATTTGCTCCTCTGAAATCCATGAGGTAGGTAGGTGTTCTATAGGAACGGAATTAGGCTCATGATACATTGATGTGACCCCTGTCTTCAGACATTGACCATTTTGACCCAAATGGCTGCTGGAGTATTGATGTTATGTTGTGTGTCTCAGGGGCAGAGACATGACCTGGGCCAGGGCCTGGACTTCCCCTCCACTCTGCCGCCTCTCAGACGAGCCAAGTCCCTGGACCGCAGGACCACCGAGTCCGTCATGACCGTGAGTACCATTTCACTCTCCTCTCTTCTGTCGTTCAGTCTTTCTATGGGGTCAGTCTGCCATACTCAAACTCACCAGGGAGAGTTTTCAAATGGGAACATTGTAATCAGTTAGCGCTGTTGTTTACCCAAGGGGTGTGTGTGTGTGTGTGTGTGTAGGAGCTTTCTCTCCAGGTCCAGACAACACCGCAATAGTTCTACTGTTCTCCTAAAGCTGCGGGGTTAGAGGTCATCAGCAATGCAGGACTTTAGCCCTGCTGAGTGGAGGTTTAAAGGGGTTGTGGGGTTGGTGGAGTATATAGGTTGGGTTAAGAGTATTCAAGTTTTATTAGTCGTATGTACGGGATACACGTTCTATAAACCGTCCAATGAAATGCTTACTTTCAGGTTCCCCACTTGACAACGCAACAACAATAAGAAATAATAAAAGATAAGGGCATAAAGTATTTGGGTTGAGAAAGGGTGCAGCAGGCCTCAGCTAATGTAAACGTTATGATGATGAGTCACTGTGTCCGTTCAGCCGCATGGTGCCGGATTGGCTGGGAACACGTCCTTACATCAGCTCCTGGCTCGGCCGGACTAATGATGTAATGAACCCATTTTGGTACGCCGTGCCTTTTGTTAGTTTAATAAAACAGGCAGTCTAGAGATTGTTATGGTTAATGATCTATTAGTCTGCACCTCGTAGGGGGTGTCTTTCGGTTCCTACTCTTTTTGGCTGTTTTAGCGGCCAGGGTTTTCATGACTGGGTTGGTAGAGGATGATGCTGTAGAGAACAGTCAAGGGGGGGCTGTGATGGGTGACGTGGCTGGGGCAGAACAGTCAATGGGGGCTGTGATGGGTGACGTGGCTGGGGCAGTACAGTCAATGGGGGCTGTGATGGGTGACGTGGCTGGGGCAGTACAGTCAAGGGGGGCTGTGATGGGTGACGTGGCTGGGGCAGTACAGTCAAGGGGGGCTGTGATGGGTGACGTGGCTGGGGCAGTACAGTCAAGGGGGGCTGTGATGGGTGACGTGGCTGGGGCAGTACAGTCAAGGGGGGCTGTGATGGGTGACGTGGCTGGGGCAGTACAGTCAAGGGGGGCTGTGATGGGTGACGTGGCTGGGGCAGTACAGTCAAGGGGGGCTGTGATGGGTGACGTGGCTGGGACAGTACAGTCAAGGGGGGCTGTGATGGGTGACGTGGCTGGGGCAGTACAGTCAATGGGGGCTGTGATGGGTGACGTGGTTGGGACATGCTTTTTCAGAGCTGGTTGGTTGGTGTCGTGGACGTCCTAATGCAGTCCTCCATGCTGCAGGGGGCAGCACAGCTCCCTCTCCTCTCCAGGTTTTCTTCCTGCTTCTCCTGTGTTCAGCCATAGCTCTCAGGCCTCCGTGTGTTGGCACCCATTCCGCACGGTTTGTGTGTTTTTCTGTCTCAAGTGTGTGTGTGTGTGCGTGTGTGTGCGACACAAACCAGCACCGCTTCCCCAGGGCACTGTGTGTGTGTGTTTTCTCCCACTGTGTGTGTGTGTGTGTGTGTGTTTTTTCTCCCACTGTGTGTGTGTGTGTGTGTGTTTTCTCCCACTGTGTGAAACCACAACAGACATGAACTGTTTTACTGGGCACTAAGACTTCTATAGCAGGATTTGTGATGCCTAGTGGAGTAGGTACGTGTTTCCCCTAACCACTGGTCCGGGGTCAGTTATTATTGTATCCTCCAAATGATTGGGTAGGATTGGCAGTAAGGTAATCTGATCCTAGGTCTGTGTTCAGGGGAAATTTCTACCTTGAACAGAGCCAGAATGTGGATTTTTTCTTCTTCTGCTCTTTCTCAAACATAAAGTATTTTTTTGAAGGTTGACCAAAGTTAACTAATTAAGGGTATTTTTGAACCATACAAATGTTCAAAATACTCATTACAAATGTTCAAAATAGTCTAAATACGGTAACATCTATGTAACAAAGTGCAGAAAATGCAGCTTGTTGAAATTGCAACGCATCTGCCAGCTATGTATTGTAGACGCCTAGTCGGGATAACTCGTACCTTTCTTTCAGCTGTGGGGCACCTGTAAGTATGACATGTTAAAGTTATGAAGAGCTACGTGGATCTCAGATGGATGTTGTTTTTAAAAGGCTGCACCTTTGGTCACCTGGAATCTGTGCGTTTCAGCATCTCTTGGTTCATCTTGCATGATGTTGCTGTGTGGGTTCACTAGACTGCCTTTACTGTTCCTCGGGTTGATTTCATTGGCATTTATAAAGATTTAAAGTTATGTCTTTTTGTTTCTTTGTCCAGCCCGACTTGCTGAACTTCAAGAAAGGTTGGATGGTGAAGCTGGATGAGGAAGGACAAGTAAGCAACAAACCAAACCTACCAACATCACCAAAACAACTGATGTTTTTGTTTAGTTTTTTGATATGTTCCTGGGAAATTTAAACTCTTGAATAATGAACATTATTTGATGCCATGAGATTTTTTTTAAATGGTATTTTTATTTTTTTGGTCAGATCATCAAAGCAGGGAGTCAGTTGCAGTTCAAACAGCCATCTGAAGGTTCATCTAATGCCTTTTAGAATGTTCTAGTATTCTATGGCCTTTAGAGCCGAGCGTCAGTCAGTCTTTGATGGCACAGCTTCAATGGGTGACAGTTGAAAGGGTGATGTGGTGCCTCTCTTTATACAGCAGATCTATGTTCTTTTTACAGCTATATTTAATGTGTAGACCGATGCGCCAACGCTATACATTTGTAGATATTGCTGCGTTGTTGGAGCTAGATACAGTAGCATTTCGCTGTACCTGTGATAACATCTGTAATAATGTGTATGTGACCAATAAACTTTGATTTGATTTATTGCACAGTCCAAGTTAACACACAGCTTTCATAGAAATCCTTACTTTTCAGAGGGGCTACCAACATCCCCAGTCTCCTCTTCCAGGGGTTTGTTTCGGTGTTTGTCTGTGCTGGGTATAGTGTAGCTCAGTTGTTAAGAGCATGGTGCTTGCAACGCCACGGTTGTGGGTTTGATTTCCGCACGGGACCAGTACGAAAAGTATGAAAAAACGTATGCACTCACTACTGTAAGACGCACCACTAAATGACTAAAATCTATGTGTTGCACACAGAACCAAGCTCCTGATGTCATTCCACGGGGCGGCGCGCAATTGGCCCGGCGTCGTCCAGGGTAGGGGAGGGAATGGCCGGCAGGGATGTAGCTCAGTTGGTAGAGCATGGTGTTTGCAACGCCAGGGTTGTGGGTTCGATTCCCACGGGGGGGCCAGTATGAAAAATACAAAAATAATGTATGCACTCACTAACTGTTAAGTCGCTCTGGATAAGAGCGTCTGCTAAATGACTAAAATTTAAAAAATGTAAAATTGCTCCATCATAACTCCCACTGGCGCTAAATAGATGTTTTATTCTCAGTCTACAGGGGGAGCAGAACCGTTTCTGTATTCCCAGTGAACTCTGTGTGAGCTGTGTTCCTTCTCTCCCCCACAGTGGAAGAAGTATTGGTTCGTACTGACAGACCACAGCCTCCGATACTACAAGGACTCAATTGCTGAAGAGGTGACTTATCTCTAAATCCATCCAGACTCGTCAATCGTGCTAGTTCAACTGTGACCGACTGTAGCAAGGGCAGTGGTTATCTTTAAAAGAAATGGAATACGTGTTAGTCAATACGGTATTGATTTCCTATTGATAACTTTGTATACTAAACAAAAATATAAACGCAACATGTAAAGTGTTTGTCCCATGTTTCATGAGCTGAAATAAAAGATCCCAGAAATGTTCCATATGCACAAAAAGCTTATTTCGCTCAAATGTTGTGCAAAAACTTGTTTGCGTTCTTTTTAGGGAATATTTCTACTTTGCCAAGATAATCCATCCACCTGACAGGTGTGGCATATCAAGAAGCTATTTAAACAACATGATAATTACACAGGTGCACCTTGTGCTGGGGACAATAAAAGGCCACTCTAAAATGTGAATTTTTGTGTCGGAACACAGTGCCACAGATGTCAAAAGTTTTGAGGAAGTGTGCAATTGGCATGCTGACTGCAGGAATGTCCACCAGAGCAGTTGCCAGAGAATTGAATGTTCATTTCTCTACCATAATCCGCCTCCAACCTTGTTTTAGAGAATTTGGAAGTACGTCCAACCGGCCTCAAAACCGCTGACCACGGGGCTGCACATCTGGCTTCTTCACCAGCGGGATCGTCTGAGACCAGCCACCCGGGCAGCTCGTGAAACTGCACAACCAAATAATTTCTGCACAAACTGTCAGAAACCATCCCAGGGAAGCTCATCTGCGTGCTCGTCGTCCTCACCAGGGTCTTGACCTGACTGCAGTTTGGCGTCGTAATCGACTTCAGTGGGAAAACGCTCACCTTCGATACCCACTGGAACGCTGGAGAAGTGTGCTCTTCACGGATGAATCCCGTTTTCAACTCTACCGGGCAGGTGGCAGACAGCATTTATGGCGTCATGTGGGCACGTGGTTTGCTGATGTCAACGTTGTGAACAGAGTGCCCCATGGGGGCGCTGGGGTTATGGTATGGGCAGGCATAAGCTACGGACAACAGACACAATTGTACTTTATCGATGGCAATTTGAATGCACAGAGAAACCATGACGAGATCCTGAGGCCCATTGTCGTGCCGTTCATCTGCCGCCATCACCTCATGTTTCAGCATGATAATGCACGGCCCCATGTTGCAAGCATCTGTACACAATGCTCTGGACTGATGTGTATGACAGCGTGTTCCAGTTCCCTCCAATATCCAGCAACTTCGCACAGCCATTGAAGAGGAGTGGGACAGCATTCCACAGGCCACAATCAACAGCCTGATCAACTCTATGCGAAGGAGATGTGTCGCGCTGCATGAGGCAAATGGTGGTCACACCAGATACTGACTGGTTTTCTGATCCACGCCCCTACCTTTGTTTTAAGGTATCTGTGACCAACAGATGTATACCTGTATTCCCAGTCATGTGACATTTATAGATTAGGGCTTAATGAATTTATTTCAATTGACACATTTCCTTTATATGAACTGTAACTCAGTAAAATCGTTGAAATTATTCCATGTTGCGTTTATATTTTTGTTTAGTGTAAGTACACAGTTTCAAAATAATTGTTTAACTCCTGCAACTGGCTGCTTGTACGCTGATAATAGTCTTCTGTTCCTGACTTCACGATCTGTAATGCTGCTGTGTTGCAGGCTTCAGATCTGGACGGGGAAATAGACCTGTGTACGTGTTATAATGTCACTGAATACCAGGCTCAACGCAACTACGGCTTCCAGATACATGTAAGCCCCAATCACTCACATACAGTCTCAGATTATCATCTGTAGTGGTAATGATTTGATTGATTTGCGTTCATGTAACCCTTTTTGTCACTTGTTTTATTATCAAAAAGCACTTCAGTGTATGGAAGTAACAGACCCCTTCGCTGTCACCCAATGCTATAGCTGTTATTGTACAGTGTGAATCTAACGCCCTAACTGTCGTCCTCAGACCCAGGAGGGCGTACACACCCTGTCGGCCATGACTGCAGGCATACGGAGGAACTGGATCCAGGCTGTCATGAAGAACGTCAGACCCTCCACCGCTCCAGACGTGGCTAGCAACCACAGCTCCTTCTCCCCACTGGAGGGGCTGGTTCAGCCGGACGTGACCCAGGACTCCCCTCCCTCCGAGACCTCGTCCGTGGAGCGTGAGCAAGGGCCAGGCCCCAAGAAGAGCCGGGCACGCGAGCGTCGACAACAGGGCCGTTCCAAGACCTTCGACTGGGGAGAGTTCCGACCCATTGCCCAGGCTTTGGCCCAGCAGCGGGCCCAGAAGTCCGAGCCCCTGCAGACTGACATCGGAGACCCCGATCGGAGTCGGCGGAGGGAAGAACGAAGGAGGAGGTATGAGTCTGTGACTAGCTCCTCCGTGGACCAATCAACAGGCTCTGAAGGTGGGAGGATGGACTATGAGAGGGGGGGAGAGAGTGAAGGCAGCCCTGGGGGTGAGGGTGGGGGTCCCCCCACCCTGGAGATGCAGCAGAAGGCGGAGGAGGAGATGGAGCAGCACTGGCAGCAGGTGGAGCAGACACCCATCAGGGATGAGAGGCGGGTACCTCTGCCCTCGACGCTGCAGACCAGGGAGACGGCCGAGCTGGAGAAACTCCTGGAGAGCTACAAGAAAGGGGTGGGTGTTTATGTGAACCGAGATCAATGCAATGTCAAAGGTCAGAGATTCTTGATAGGTCAGTGCTCTCCTCACACGTTCACCTTGTCCATTGTACCGTGCCTCTCCCAGGTAGAAGAGCTCAAGGTGCAGTTGGAGAACTGTCACCAGCAGTTGGTGGACTCCAACCAGCACAAACACAATCTGGAGGTCCAGCTGAGGACGGCTCTGGAGAGAGAGCAGCACGTCCGTTCCGGATACATCTCCCAGGTAAGCAGCACCAGCTATTTTTGTTCTCCTCCTCAGAGCTGTTCTGTTCTCTATAGGCAGTCCTGTTGAGTTCATACCCAAGTTCAGATTTCATAAACTCAACCGTACAGATTGAGCTGTGTGTTCTCTTTCCATTTCGTAACCTCCTTTGCATGTTGTATTTTTATTGTGAGAAAACATCAAACAAACTGACATCAAAGCTACAAAACCCGCTCCAGAACGTGCCTTTTGCATGAGTCCGTTGGTTGCATGTGAGGAGAAAAGTGAAGATCTTGTTTTTCTCCTTTTACGGCTTCTTTTCGTCCATCACCTCTTGCTGATGTTGTTTCTTTTCAGGTAGGACAGATGTTCCAAACTCATGCATGTGTATTGAATGTGATGCATCCGATTTAATGATTAACATTAGATGGATACGTTTCCTTTTCGATGTTCCTGTGATGCTGTAAATGGCATGAATGCGTTAGGCTGCTTGACTTCAACAGTACAGCCATAGTTGTTGAAATGATGACGTTTGGCTCGGAACTGTATTTAAATAACATGTTCGGCTTGTCTCCTAATGAATTCTTTGCATGGATTTCAGATTTTTTATGAACTACTGTTCCGACCATCCATTCTTCTTTTTAACTGATGTGTGAGCCATACCATTATGCAGATAATAGTTTTCTATTGGATGTTTGCTTGTGTTTATGTGTGTTAGAGAGGGAGAGAGGTGAGTGTGTCCGTATGGAGGGTTAAAGTATGCTTTTTGAATTCTTCACCACGTATTGTGTAAATCTGAGTTTATCAAAGATAGTAGGTTTTCTTGGATGTAACAAATTAAATGAGATTCAGTTCAAAAGGGGCTTTGGAGACATTTTTGAGTTGACGACTTTGATGTTTAGAGAGGGAGAGAATGTAATTAGTTTATGCTGGCCTTTTGCATTTTTCTAAAGCCAAAAATAAGGTCATTTCAGGAGAAAATAATACATGTCCTGTTCATGTTGTTTTTACTTATTTTTGGTTTATTTAATTTAAGAAGCAATTTTCACATTCATTACACTGTTTGATTTTAGTTTTGACCAGCATTGTTACATTGCTATTACACAGTGTGATGCGATGTGATGAGTGCCTTTTTTGAGAAATGTTTTTGTGAAGAACACAAAGAATTCAGAAAAATGATAGTTCAAGAACATCGTTTATTCCTAGAGCCTGGTATGCCTCCCATCTCTAATGAAACCACCTAGCTAGCACTAACTTTTCATCACTTACCCCATGAAATAACTCTCATCCATTTAATGTGCATGCTATTTTGTGATTCACTAATCATGACCATTAAATCTCTTTCCAGCGCTCTAATTCTCATCATTAATGATTGAAGCTGGATTCTACTTCTGCAATGTTTTTTCATCATTATGGTTAAATGGTATAATGTTGAACTCAAAATGACATATATTATGATTTCATAATGTTTAATTGCTCTGAATCCAGAGGGAAATAATTGATGTATTAATCTAAAAAATATTAGCTAGCCTTCTCACCCTTTGCTATGTGTGTTAACCAACTTTTTGGTCCCCTTCTCCAAGCTGGTTCTGGAGTCCGATCCCGAGCCCCAGACGAAGAGGCCGGAACTGGTTAGTTCTCAAGCTCAGAGCTTAGCAAGGAAGTACCAGGAGACCAAAGAGCTCCTGCAGCTGCAAGAACTGAAAAAGCGTAATATGCAGGCGCAGCTTGGCCTCTCGCTTTCTCACCTCTCCCTCGCGGAACCTTACCTTTCCGACCCCCAAACAACAACCCCTCTGGAAAGCCTGCCTTCCTCAGAGCCACCCGTCAAAAAGACTGTTAGCTTTTTGATCGAAGATAGTGCCGACAGGATTCAAGAGCTAGAGGACTTGATATCAGGAAAGCCCCTGACTCTGAAGGGACTGCTTAGATTGCTAAAATCGCACGGTGAAGTCAGCCTGGAGAGTAGTCAGGATATAGGAGAACAGGGTAGCTGCCAGAGGCTCTTGGAGAGCTGGAAGTCTCAACGAGAGGTAGAGAATGAGAACATGAAGAGGAGCTTGACCAGGGCGGGCGAAAGCATCCGCAGTTACGAATCACGTCTCCTGGCCATGGAGGACATGTTGGGAAGTGTTCAGAAGGCGGAGAGCCTGAAGACCCCTTACGGACCACTGTGTCAAATCGAAGACCGCTCGGAAAGCCACGAGATGACCATCGGGACGTTGTCCCGGCGGGTTGAACTTCTAAACAGCGAAAATGGAGCGCTGTACCAGCACTGTCAGGAGATAGTGAACCAACTAACTGAGGCAGATGGGGAGATCGACAGGCTTAAAGCGGAGCTGATCAACCTGCAAGGCGGGAAACAACACCTACTGGTCCTAGAGGAGCTGAACAGGGTCAGGGTCAGACTAGCGGAGAGCCAAGCCAACGCTATCGACAGGGAGTTCTATGAGAGCGAGCTGAATGAGAAGTCTGTGAAGCTTCACGAAGCCCTGGTCACCTTGGAGGTGCTAGGAAGCAGCCTGAAGGACAGGGAGAGGAGACTGCAGCTGAAAGAGGCCACTCTCAAAGGTCTGGGATTCCAGATGGCCGAGGAAGGTGCTCCTAAGGAGAAGGAGCAACTCAAAGAGCAGCTGGAGGCAACAGGGGCCATGCTATTAGAAAAGGAAGAGCTCTGTAGAGAACTTCAAGCTCAGAATGTTGAACTTCAAGCTAGAAACCAGGAATCGGAGAGAGTCCAGAGGCCGAAACTTTTAGAGGCAGAGAATGAGATTAGGATGTTGCGAGGAAAGTTGGAGGTAGAGGCGAAGTCGGCTAGGGGAGAAAGAGAAGTGAATGTTAGTGAAGAGTTGAGGCAGGTAGCAGACGAAAGTGTTGTAAGGCAAGTAGTAAGTGAGATAAAGATGAAGTCTGAGGCCCTTAGTCGGGTGTTAGAGGTGTTAGTGAAGGTAGATGTTAGTGTGGAGAAAACGCTAATTGATCTGAAAAGCACTTTACATATCACAGACGGCCTCGGATCCTTTGAAGAGGAGCCAGATGAAGTAAGTCAGAGAGTAATGAAAAGGTTGGTATTAGAGGCAGCGTTCTGGAGTGGTCTGTTGAGCGCTCTAGAGGTTAGCCCATGCGAGACTGAAGGTGCATGTCGTTTTGAAAGGTGTGTAGCACAGCGTATGGTAGCTGAGAAGAGCATGTTGCTGTTGATGAACAGGATTTCTCCTCGACCCAAGATGGAAGTTGATAATGAGTTTACTGTGACTGCACAGACCATGGAAGCAGACCTTTTGAATTGGTGCAGCTGGCTTGATAATGACACCAACACGCACATTTTGAAAGATCTAACAGAGGCATTGCAAGAGAAAGTGTATTTGTTTAACCTAATTGCCTCCACCATTGAGATGTCCACAAATGACAAGCTCCTGTCCTTGGTCTTAGCTAGCTTTGATTCCGGCAAACTTAAGAAACGTTGGTCTGAGCACCTTCAAGACGCAGCCACAGAAGCTCACATGTCCTATCTCATCAGCAGGCTGAACTTCCAACACGAGAAAGAGCTGAAAGAAACACAGTTTGAGAAACTTCAGATTGGCAACTCTGACTGTGCCAACTGCTCTCTACTGAGAGAACAGAACCGAGATCTCCAATCCAAATTGGCGGATCTACAGAATCATCTGCCATGCCTTGAAAGCACTATGAGTGAAGATACTAGACCAGTAACACACATTCAGATTGAAGGGGAGCCCATTGACTCACTGGACAAGGCCATACAGCTGCAAGACGTAGTTGCCAAGCACAAGCTGGAGCTGCGGGAGATCAAGGACGTCTACGCACAGGAAACAGAAAATCTGAGACAGGAGGTGGCAAAGGTGGCCGAGATATTGCGTCTAGAACGTGAAGAAAACGTGAAGGAGATCGACTCTCTGACTGTCTGCATGGAGAACCTGAAGAAGAAACACGAGACAGAGAGGAGCGTCCTACTGGAGAAGTTCCATCACCAGATGGATGTCACCCCAGGAGTAGGCTATCCCACTGGGGCAGAGGATGGGACGATGTCCCCTGAGACCTCCACAACCTCCGCCCTCAAGGAGCGCATCCAGGAGCTGGTGGCCCAGATCTCGGCCATGACGGAGGAGATGAAGCGGAGGGAGCTCCAGGGCGACGCAGCTATCCTCCGGCTGAAATACGACAAAGACCTGGAGAATCTGAAGGTGGAAGCCGTACCTTGTCCTTTCTGTTCTCTCCGTCCGTGATGCCTTGTCTCCTTGTGGAACCCCCCACCCTCCCGACCCCCTCCACCCTCCCGACCCCCCCCCCTCCTACCTCCTTTACCCCCTCCCGACCCCCTTCTACCTCCCTTACCCCCCCCCACCCCCCACCCTCCAGACCCCCTCGTACCTCCCTTTCCTTTGTAAACCAGTATCCTCCAGTGTTGCATGGTGACTAATCCACTGTTAGTGCATGTGGTTGTTGACGCTAGTTGTGCGCTGAGGAACCCGTTTTTGTTTGACAGGAAAAGGTTAGTTAACCAGAACTTAGTCTCCGAAATCCCAACTGGAACATTGTTAATGTGGGAGGCAACCCATCTGCTTAGGGAGACCAACCAGAACCTGTCCTACAGTCCCATGAAAGTGAGGCTGACAAATAATTCAGGTCATGTTATTTAGTATCTATCAGCATATTTACACATGCAATGTGAAATGATCATCCCAGCAGGTATAGTTGCTGATGAAATGAGTTCCTCGGCAGCTACAGTAGGCGTCGTATATATTAGAAGTGTCCTAGACAAATGGTTGAAGCCCTTTAAAGCTGTCTACCTATTGTTGTCCTCAACAGATACATCATTTAGATAGGTGGACATATTGCTTTTTTTCTTGAGGATGATGAAGCCTAAATGAACTGCATTTAAAGATGCATGGGGCTTACCTCTTTGTCTTTGATGTGATGTTGCTTTAACTGACAACAAACAACTTTCCCCCTTCTGACATGCTGATTAACAAGTAATGATAATTGACAGGCTATCAAAACATTGCAGAATGCTTGAAGCATAGACATATTTACTTTCTTGGAAAAGTCATTCTAAAAAAGGAAGAAATGCAAAACGAGATCTAATCGCAAATGAAAAGTCTATTAACCACATTCCACCATGATCATCTACCCAGAATCCTTGGTAATGTATGTAAACATATAGTTACCCAGATGTTTTCATACCTCATAGATCCTAGGTTTTGTGTATTTCTTTAGAGAATTCAAGTAAACGTGTATAAGAATTACACAGGTAATTTATAATCAGGCTCCAGCACTATATGAATAGTTTTAAGAGCTGTTGAGTTCTGCATGGTTTTATTAGGCCTGAATAGAGGCTGTTTCTAAGCAGATGACATGGGGTTGTAAACCTCAGGAAGGAAACATGGGGTCTTCTACTCAGGTCTATAACACGGCTTGGGAGCACAGCTGACACGTTGACATATGCTACACCATGTCTTTTGTCGCTGCTGATGATGTAATCTTTGTATTGCTGTTGTGTATAGGGACAGACTGGTGGTGCGGTCCTCTAACTGCAATAACATTGTAGTGCCGGTAGGGAACATTGTAGCGGTGCTCTTCCTGGTCCTTGATGACCGTGTGCAGGACAGGTTTCATCCCTTACACACTAAACAAAGGGCAGGTGTTGCTTGCTGTGATGTCACAGCAGGAAGTGCCCCCATATATCCAGGGAGGGGGTGGGGGGGGGGGGGGGGGGGTTGGTTCACTCTGTCTCAAAGTTTGTTCCCACCTAGGCCAGTTTCCCGAACGCTGGGAATTTATAGGACAGCTCCGTTGACTGAGTACTCAGATTAGCAGCGCTGAATAGAGGACGGAAGTAGGATTTGGGTCGAGCTGGTCGGAAGGCCATTCAAATCCCCTCTTGTGGAAACATGCACTGTAATTATAATAGCGTTGTGAATGGCCCTTGCTAAAACCGTGTTGATCAGACCCCCTCCTCCCCTCCCCAGCCTTCTTTCTCTATACTGCTAAAAGGTGTTGGTGCTAAACTGGCAATCCTGCCTCATTTGACACAGACAGGCTGTCCCTGGCCCCTTATGATGGAGACACACCAGACTCCACACTGTCTGTCTGTCCCCACGGAATCACCCCACTATTATCCATCGTTCTATTTGGTCTCATCTCAACCTCCTACATTCCACCCAGATTTATCCAATAAAAACAGATTAGAGGTTTTTCACATTTATAGACGGCTAACAATATGAGACACTAGACATTAACTCAATCTGTAATAGGTGTTTTGTGAGCGAGCGGGTTTACTTGGCTAAAAAACCTGGCAGTGGTTGAATACCTTTACTGTTGCAGGGATAATTAGGTTACAGAACACAGCCTTCTGTTTTTGTTTTGCTTCTCAATCACATTGTGTTCTTGCCGCCTACGCATTTCTTCAACGTATTGTGTCTTCTGTACCAGAGGCTTGTGTTGTTAATGGCTAAAGTAGCTAGCTTGGTGTTTGTCGTCAGTGAATAGATGATCAGCAGTGGTTGTGGCTGGGGTCAGGAGTTCTGGGTCCAGAGTTTGACCAGGAAAAATTCCAGTGCACTCTATACCCTATAACTAGGGTCCAGAGGTTTTCCTAGTCAGGTTCACATGGTCACGCAGGAAACTCCCTGGCCCTATCTTATGGTTTCATGTAGATTCACTTTGCACCCATTCCCCTCCGTTGATAGGCCACCTGTGAGAGGGGCTTTGCTGCCATGGAGGAGTCCCACCAGAGGGTGGTCGACGAGCTGCAGAGGAAAAACCAGAGAGAGCTGGAGAACCTACACGAGGAAAAGGAGAGGCTGCTAGCCGAGGAGACTGCCGCTACCATAGCCGGTCAGTAGTAATTGCGATAGCAGCTAACGCTAACCCTATCAGCAGTAGCACCTTGGTAATTATATAGGCACAGCAGTAGCATCAGGCTAACATGAAGTATTTTGTTCACTTGTGTACACAAACCCATAAATGTGAGTTACCATGGTCTTCGGGCTCTGCTTTATAAAACAGTGGATTTTTCTTTCTAAAACAACACGATAACCTAACGTGGTCCGGCTATGCCAGATGATCTCTCCTCAATAACAACGTTCTTTGTTTTGGTTGCCCCAGCAATCGAGGCGATGAAGAACGCACACCGGTCGGAGCTGGAGAAGGAGCTGGACAAGGCCCGCAAGTCCAACAGCAACACAGAGAACGCAGACATAGAGGAGATATGCAGGCAACACGAGTAAGTTAGCATATCATTATGACAAGATGGCACCGACAGACACGTTCGCCCCTGTTGCTTGCTCCTAGCCAACTTTGCAGTCTTTTGATTATTTGAGTGTTCTTTTTTTACTTTATTTGCTCAGAATGTTTCTAGTATTATCTCGTATGACAGACGAGCACTCCTGGACATCAGATCGGCGGTTACGCGCCACAAATTTGACAGATTCGACTTTCCAGAACTGGACCCTTTGTTCAGTTCTCCTGAAGCAGTTCCATTTTTTCCAGGAGCCCTACCAAAAAGAGAGCTGTCATTTTGGTCCGACTAAGGAGAAGGACAAATCACCTAATGCTTCCTAGTATTTTACTAGGAAATGTACAGTCTCTGGACAGTAAGTTATACAAGCTCAGAGTGAGGATTTCCTACCAATGGGACCCGAGAGACTCACGTAATTTGCCTCACTGAAACGTGGCTCATGGGCTCTGTGCTGGATTCGGCTATGCAGCCTGCTGGGTTTTCCGTATATATCGCGTGGACAGGCGGGATTTGCTTCATTATCAACAACTCATGGTGTGACTGTGGTAACTTACAATTCCTCAGGACTTTCTGTTCTCCCAATCTGGAATACCTCACGATTAAATGCTGACCTCACTATCTCCTGAGGTAATTCCCAGTGGTTATAATCACGGCTGTAAAGGAAATCTGAGAAAAGTGCCTCATCAGACCACGCCTCCATCCTGCTCCTACCAACCTATAAACAGAAATTAAAGCAGGAAGTACCCGTGGTAAGTTCGGTTCGATGCTGGTCTGACCAATCAGAATCTATGCTATAGGACTGCTTTTGATCACATGGACTGGGAAAAAGTTCCAGGTCGCCTCCGACAATAACATCAACGAGTATACAGACTCAGTCATGGGGTTCATCAGGAAATGCAGAGGACATTCTCTCAACAGTGACTATTCGCACCTATCCCAACCAGAAACCATGGGTAAATGGCACAAAACTGAGAGCCCGGACCAATTTGGGGATATGGATGAATACAAAAAGACCAGCTACGACCTCCTGAAATCAATCAAATATGCAAAAAGACAGTACAGGGATAAAGTGGAATCGCTTTTGAACGGCTCCAACGTGAGACGCATGTGGCAAGGACTACAAACCATCACGGATTATAAATGGAAAACCAGCGAACACCGATGCCGCTCTCCCAGACGAGCAAACACTTTTTATGCTTGCTTTGAGGTAATCAACACTGATCCTCCCATGAGGGCGCCCGCTGCTGTAGAAGACTATGAGCTCTCGATCTCTGCGGCTGACGTCAGTAAGACCTTCAAGCGTGTGAATGCTCGCAAAGCAGCCGGTCCAGACAGTATCCCTGGCCACGTCCTCAGAGCATGCGCAGACCAGCTGGCTTGAGTGTTCACAGACATATTCAACCTCTCCCTGTCCCAGTCTGTGATCCCCGACGTGCTTTAAGATGTCCACCATTGCCCCTGTACCCAAGCAAGCAAAGATAACCTGCCTAAATGACTATCGAACCTGTAGCACTCACTTCTGTCATCATGAAGTGCATTGAGAGGCTGGTCCCAAGGACCAAATCAGCTCCACCTTACCTGACACCCTGGGCCCACTACAATTTGCATATCATCCAACATATCTACAGATGAAGCAATCGCCATTGCGCTACACACTGCCCTATTACACCTGGACAAGAGGAACACCTACAGTGAGGGAAAAAAGTATTTGATCCCCTGTTGATTTTGTAAGTTTGCCCACTGACAAAGAAATGATCAGTCTATAATTTTAATGGTAGGTTTATTTGAACAGTGAGAGACAAAAAAATCAAAAATGTTATAAATTGATTTGTGATAAAATGTGATATCATGTCCCCTCAGTACTGCAAGCATATTACCATCTCCAAGACCATATTATCTTAAAGTTGTCATATCCCCTCAGTACCACAAGCACATTATACTACACACAGAGACTCTCCGAGATCGTACACTCTTCAATAAGAGTCAAGACTCAATTTTCCAGTCCTGACTCTTCTTGAGTCAATATTTACAATGTTTACTATTCCTCTTGAGTCAAAACTGAGGACTTAAGTCCCCATCAGTCCCAAAGAACTGCCTTACAACATACGGGTACATTTTGCGTCCCTTTTGATATTTTAAGGAGAAATTGTGCACCAATATTGAATTAAATGCCTTTATGAAGTGCCCTTTAATAAAGACCGTGGAAATTTCAATAAATCCGATTTTTATATGAGTAAAGACTTGCTAAAGTTCCAAAAATCTGCAACTTCTAGGAAGTTTTTAAACCACTTAACCCCAAAATGTCAAGTTTCGATCATCTGATAGTCAAATCATAGTGTAAAAGCAGGTGCGCTGGTTCTAATCTTTTTGGCCATTTCCTGGTGTTTAGTGGTGGAAAACTGAGCGTGTCGAGCATAACACGTCAACCCTGTTACCCATAGACAGGCTAGAAATGTTTTAACAATTTAAAAAGATTGTGAAGCTTGCATTTAAACGACCCTCCCTTTTGCACACAACAAGCTTCCAGCCCCCCTGTTACAAGGGGATTCATTGCTGTTTTAAGATGAAAACCTCAACCCTGTTACGGTCAACTCTGTTACTTGAATGGCCTTTTATTGGCACTTAATATAGTAATAAATCATATTTATGATGGGAAAACATGTTTTTTTTTTTTTATGGAGTTGAACATGTGCTCTTTATGACAATGTTAAAATGAGGTGAAATTACTTGCTTTTTGTGACCAAGATACACTACCCAAAATGTGCTCTATTCATTGAACGACCCATACATGCGAGAGGTCATAAAGAGGTCAATCATAAAGAGGTCAATCAAAATCAACCAAAACGATGGAAATGCCATGGAAACGCAGGCGGAAAGATCCAGAGTCTCCTACATTTAGCCTGTTGTTTATATGTGTATTTCACACTATTTTGAGGTAAAAAATCGTAGGATAATGCTTGTATGGATGTCAACCCCAATACATGTTCATAACGTCGTCACCAATCAACTGCATTACAGTTCAAAATGACTGACTACCACCACCGATGTCTGTGTACAAGGTATGTTACCAGTGAATACGAACGGGAGTTAGCATTTAGCAGGTACTTCTTCTAAACCTGAAAAGGGACAACTTCTAAATGTTATGCAGAGAAAACAGCCAAATGATATCAAAATGTGACTTCAGTACCCACATTGTGGGCCTGTTATAATGCATCAATCATGACGGATTTGACGAATATCCACTTTGGTAGGTCAGATTTTGTTGAATGTGCGCCAATCCGGCGTCCTCCTTCTATCCCCAGTTCAGTCCCAAAGAGGGTCTCTTCGTTATCAAGAGGTCTCTGAGTTTATACGGCTTGGGCTGATGACTAGTTTTGACCTTTGTGCCGGTATTTCTCCTCAGGTGGCCAGAGTGCTTGTTATCGTATGACACGTCTCACCTCAGTCACAGGTGTAACTGCAGATGCCCTGACATGGCCGATTTATGAAAATGTTTCATTCCTGTCAGTTTGAGGAGAAAAACTGAGTTGGGGGGGGGGGGGGGGGGAGAATGTTGTCCATCATCCGTCAAAAATGGGGATATTTCAGATAAATAACTTTAATTTTGTGATGCTGTTTTTTTTTTATTGAACTTCAAACCCAACCCAGCGCCATGGGAACGAAGCCAGTATGTGACTGTGACTGGCTGTGCCTTGCCAGCTGTAACCAGGGCAACCTGGAACTAAGGTGGCAGCTGGGTGACCTTGCCAAACTCGGAATTACAGACCGAAGACGGTTCCAGTTCCATCCGTCTGTCTGGGGCTTATTAAGGAACTGATTAGCAGCAGTCTGGCCCAGTCTGTCTGGCCTCTGAATAGACTGAAGCTCCAGTGTCAGGCCAGAGCTAAAATATGAAGGAAGGAGTTGCCGAACTAAGTCTGGTGTTTTCCAACTCGCCCTACAGAATGAAGGGGTTTTCTATGCTCTGTGCTGCTGTTTCCTTTGGTCAGCTATTATGAGGGAAAAGAGAGGGTGGTAAATGTATGGTATTGATTGGCTGAGTGTGTTATTGGGTGGTAAATGTATGGAATTGATTGGCTGAGTGTGGTATTGGGTGGTAAATGTATGGAATTGATTGGCTGAGTGTGTTATTTGGTGGTAAATGTATGGTATTGATTGGCTGAGTGTGGTATTGGGTGGTAAATGTATGGTATTGATTGGCTGAGTGTGGTATTGGGTGGTAAATGTATGGAATTGTTTGGCTGAGTGTGGTATTGGGTGGTAAATGTATGGAATTGATTGGCTGAGTGTGGTATTAAGTGGTAAATGTATGGAATTGATTGGCTGAGTGTGGTATTGGGTGGTAAATGTATGGAATTGATTGGCTGAGTGTGGTATTAAGTGGTAAATGTATGGAATTGATTGGCTGAGTGTGGTATTGGGTGGTAAATGTATGGAATTGATTGGCTGAGTGTGGTATTGAGTGGTAAATGTATGGAATTGTTTGGCTGAGTGTGGTATTGGGTGGTAAATGTATGGAATTGATTGGCTGAGTGTGGTATTGGGTGGTAAATGTATGGAATTGTTTGGCTGAGTGTGGTATTGGTGGTAAATGTATGATATTGATTGGCTGAGTGTGGTATTGGGTGGTAAATGTATGGAATTGTTTGGCTGAGTGTGGTATTGGTGGTAAATGTATGATATTGATTGGCTGAGTGTGGTATTGAGTGGTAAATGTATGGAATTGTTTAGCTGAGTGTGGTATTGGGTGGTAAATGTATGATATTGATTGGCTGAGTGTGTTGCCTTGTATTGTCTGATTTACTGAGTGTTTTCCTGTGTTCTCTCTCTCTCTCCCCCTCTCTCTTTCCCTCTCCCTTTCCCACTCTCTCTTTGCCTCTCTTTCCCTCTTTCTTTCCCTCTCTCTCCCCCTCCCTCTCTTTCACTCTCTCCCCCTCTCTTTCCCTCTCTCTCTTCTCTCTCTTTCCCTCTCTCCCCCTCTCCCTCTTTCCCCTCTCTCTCTCCCCCTCTCTCTCTCCCTCTCTCTCTTTCCTTCTCTCTCTCTCACCCTCTCCGTCTTTCCCTCTTTCTCTTTCCCTCTCTCTCCCTCTCTTTCTTTCCCTCTCTCTCCCCCTCCCTCTCTTTCCCTCTCTCTCTCCCCCCCTCTCTCTTTCTCTCTCTTTCCCTCTCTCTCCCCCTCTCCCTCTTTCCCTCTCTCGCTCCCCCTCTCTCTCTTTCCCCTCTCTCTCTTTCCCTCTCTCTCTTTCTCTTTCCCTCTCTCGTTCCCTCTCTGACTTTCCCTCTCTCTCTTTCCCTCTCTCTCTTTCCCTCTTTCTCTTTCCCTCTCTCTCACCCTCTCTCTTTCCCTCTCTGACTTTCCCTCTCTCTCTTTCCCTCTTTCTCTTTCCCTCTCTCTCACCCTCTCTCGTTCCCTCTCTCGTTCCCTCTCTGACTTTCCCTCTCTCTCTCCCCCTCCCTCTCTTTCCCTCTCTTTCCCTTTCCCTCTTGTTCTTTCTTTCTTTCTCTTGTTCTCCAGAGAGGAGCTGTGTTCGTTCCAGAGGGAGATCGAGGTGCTGTCTGAGCAGTATTCTCAGAAGTGCCTGGAGAACGCCCACCTGGCCCAGGCCCTGGAGGCTGAGAGACAGGCCCTCAGACAGTGTCAGAGGGAGAACCAGGAGCTCAACGCACACAACCAGGTACACACACACACACACCCAGGCACTAACAAACACCAAGGTACACACACACACACCCAGGCACTAACAAACACCAAGGTACACACACACACACACACAGGTACACACACACACACACAGGTACACACACACACCCAGGTACACACACACACACCCAGGTACACACACAAACACCCAGGTACACACACACACACACAGGTACACACACACACACACACAGGTACACACACACACACACAACCAGGTACACACACACACACAACCAGGTACACACACACACACACAACCAGGTACACACACAACCAGGTACGCACACACACACAACCAGGTACACACACACAACCAGGCACTAACAAACACCCAGGTACACACACACACAACCAGGTACACACACACACAACCAGGTACACACACAACCAGGCACTAACAAACACCCAGGTACACACACAACCAGGTACACACACACAACCAGGCACTAACAAACACCCAGGTACACACACACACAACCAGGTACACACACACACCCAGGTACACACACACACACCCAGGTACACACACACACACCCAGGTACACACACACACACCCAGGTACACACACACACAACCAGGTACACACACACACAACCAGGTACACACACACACAACCAGGTACACACACAACCAGGCACTAACAAACACCCAGGTACACACACACACACAACCAGGTACACACACACACCCAGGTACACACACACACACACACACACCCAGGTACACACACACACCCGGGTACACACACACACACACACACACATGTACACACACACACCCAGGTACACACACTCCCAGGTACACACACACACAACCAGGTACACACACACACAACCAGGTACACACACACACAACCAGGTACACACACAACCAGGCACTAACAAACACCCAGGTACACACACACAACCAGGTACACACACACAACCAGGCACTAACAAACACCCAGGTACACACACACACACACCCAGGTACACACACACACAACCAGGTACACACACACCCAGGTACACACACACACACACCCAGGTACACACACACACACACCCAGGTACACACACACAGGTACACACACACACACCCAGGTACACACACACACACACACCCAGGTACACACACCCAGGTACACACACGCGCACACACACACACCCAGGTACACGCGCACACACACACACCCAGGTACACACACACACACACCCAGGTGTACACACACCCAGGTACGCGCGCACACACACCCAGGTACGCGCGCACACACACCCAGGTACGCGCGCACACACACCCAGGTACGCGCGCACACACACACATACCCAGGTACACACGCGCACACACACACACCCAGGTACACACGCGCGCACACACACACCCAGGTACACACACGCGCACACACACACCCAGGTACACACACGCGCACACACACACACACACACCCAGGTACACGCGCACACACACACACCCAGGTACACGCGCACACACACACACCCAGGTACACGCGCACACACACACACCCAGGTACACGCGCACACACACCCAGGTACACGCGCGCACACACACACACACCCAGGTACACGCGCGCACACACACACACACCCAGGTACACACGCGCACACACACACACCCAGGTACACGCGCACACACACACACACCCAGGTAAACACACGCGCGCACACACACACCCAGGTACACACACGCGCGCACACACACCCAGGTACACACACGCGCGCACACACACCCAGGTACACGCGCGCACACACACCCAGGTACACGCACACACACACCCAGGTACACACACACCCAGGTACACGCGCACACACACCCAGGTACACGCGCACACACACCCAGGTACACGCGCACACACACACCCAGGTACACACACCCAGGTACACGCGCACACACACACCCAGGTACACACACCCAGGTACACGCGCACACACACACCCAGGTACACGCGCGCACACACACCCACCCAGGTACACGCGCGCACACACACACCCAGGTACACGCGCACACACACACACACACCCAGGTACACGCGCACACACACACACACACCCAGGTACACGCGCACACACACACAGGTACACGCGCACACACACACAGGTACACGCGCACACACAACCAGGTACACACACACCCAGGTAATAGTCCTCACACTTACCATGACATGTGCCTTGTGTCTGTAGGAGCTCAACAACCGTCTAGCTGCAGAGATCACGAAGATGCGCTCTATGGCCACTGAAGACGGGGGTGGAAACACCTGCAACATCACACATGGGAAGGAACTGTACGAGCTAGAGGTAAGCTCCGCTCGAGGTGAACATAAGATTGGACGATTTTAAATGCGCTGAAGTCTTCCTGTTTGTCGAAAGGGTGCGTTGCTTTTATGCACAGCTGAAGTTTACCCCTTAATCTTACCGTTTTGGTCTGTTGCAGGTGATGTTGCGGGTGAAGGAGTCAGAGGTCCAGTATCTAAAACAGGAGATCAACTCTCTGAAGGATGAACTCCAGGCCGCACAACGAGTAAGTCCCAAGACCCAAGTTACCTAAAACTGCTTTTTGGACTTTCTCAATGTATTTTATGCTCTTTTCTCATTATTTTATGCTGAGGTTGTATTCCTCGCCCTACCACCTTAAAACAATGTATCATTTGTCCCTCCAGGATAAGAAGTATGCGACGGACAAGTACAAGGACATCTACACGGAGCTGAGCATCGTGAGGGCCAAAGCAGAGAGAGACCTGGGGAGGCTCCGAGAACAGCTACAGCTGGCCCACGATGCACTGGGGGAACCCTCACTAGAGGAGGTGGAGAGGGCAGGAGGATACGGTAGGAATATAGAACACTTTCTAGCCTGCTACTACTCCATGTGTGTGTTACCAAATGGTACCCTAGTCCCTACTTAGTGCACTACCTTTGACCAAAACCCTGAGCCCTTTGTTTCAGTCATAACCAATGTGCCACAATGCCTCAACATTTGAATTTGGTCTCTGCATTTACACAAGAAGATGTCTCAAAGTCAAATATGGTCTCCGACCTGCAACCCACTGACCTCCTTACAACAAGCAGCCAGAGAAGTCCGTTTATTACAGTAGTGTCTATAGTAAACTGGACAGAAGCCGCAGTAGCCCTCTTTTCCAAAGGACTTGTCTTTTTAAAGTAGTTGTCTTATCTCTCCTCAGATATCATGAAGTCCAAAAGCAACCCTGACATTCTCAAGATGGCGGCTGCTGCAGCCAAACGCGCCGAGCGCACCATGAGGTCAAAGGTACGCCTTCTTAACACCTGAATAAGACATCTTTAATGTGTTTTACCCAGTAGAGAAGTCTCCCACAGCTGAAGGTTGTGTGTGAGAACAGTTCAGTTGGAACCAAGTGCCAATGAGCTGTGACACAATGCCACCTTCAGGTTAACTACTGCGTTACACTGCAACTTTTTAATTCCCCCAGCAGGTGAATGTACTGTATTGTGTGGCTCCATTGGCAGTTAAAAAATATATATTACTCTTAAAACCTTGAAACAAATCCCTGTGTGCTATTTGATTGTGGGTTAAAATGATTGTGTAATATGTAGAGAGAAGTGTGTCGTCGTCCGTCCGTCCGTCCGTCCCCCCCCCACCTTCTCTCCTCAGTCTGTGTCTTGTGATATGCCCTTTGCCCTAAAGGACTACCTTTCTCCTTATTGGTCACTTACCAAACCAGACTACCACCAATAGGAGTGCATCCATTGGTGTACCACCATTATGTTTATATGTTCACCCTTCAGCAGTGTGTCACCCAGAAATAATCACTATACCCCCCTTTTGCTCATTCTAAATTGTCTCCAACGTCACTCTGGGTGTGGATAGAAGAGTATTACATTATTATTACCCCACGTTTATGGTACGAATGAGGGGTACGGAATGAGAGAAAAGCCCTCTGGATCACACACATTAACAGCCAAAATCACATATTGATAATGGGTTTGAATGGGATCACCTTTTCGTTGGCACCAGTGGGACTACAGAGAAATATCAGTTTTACCAGTGACAGAAATTTGTGCACGTCTCTGTTTGCATCAGTCTGCTTCCTTCACCTGAAAGTCACAGTTAAACCTAGCCACGGTCATTAACATTCTCTCTCTCTCTCTCTCTCTCTCTCTCTCTCTCTCTCTCTCTCTCTCTCTCTCTCTGTCTCTGTCTCTGTCTCTGTCTCTCTGTCTCTCTCTCTCTCTGTGTGTCTCTCTCTGTGTCTCTCTCTCTTTCTCTCTCTCTCTGTCTCTCTCTCTCTCTCTCTCTGTCTCTCTCGATCTCTCTCTCGGTCTCTCTCTCTCTGTCTCTGTCTCTGTCTCTCTCTCGGTCTCTCTCTCTCTCTCTCTCTCTCTCTCTCTCTCTCCTCTCCTCTCCTCTCCTCTCCTCTCCTCTCCTCTCCTCTCCTCTCCTCTCCTCTCCTCTCCTCTCCTCTCCTCTCCTCTGTCTCTCTCTCTCTCTGTGTCTCTCTCTCTGTGTCTCTCTCTCTTTCTCTCTCTCTCTTTCTCTCTCTCTCTGTCTCTCTCTCTCTCTCTCTCTCTCTCTCTCTGTCTCTCTCGATCTCTCTCTCTCTCTCTCTCTCTCTCTCTCGGTCTCTCTCTCTCTCTCGGTCTCTCTCTCTCTCTCCTCTCCTCTCCTCTCCTCTCCTCTCCTCTCCTCCCCCCAGAGTCTTAAGGAAGGGCTCACTGCCGAGCAGCGCCTCCACCTGTTTGACAAAGACACTAAGGAGTTCTGACAGCGTGGCCTGTGTCGCACCGCTCCAGCCACCCTGCTGCATGTTTAGAAAGGCCACTATATTTTTTCTGTAATTACTTATTTAGAAACACACTGGTCACCACACACACACACACGTCGTATATAAAAAAAATAAAAAAAAAACATGGTATGAAGATTGAATTTTATGTCTAGGCTCATTCCGTGCACTTCAGTTACTATGACAATTTGTTTTCATCGCCATGGCTTACTGTAAATACTCTGTACGGTTTTTAATGAAGCATCTATCATGCATACACTAAAAAAGATGACAGTGTAAGCTACTGTTTAAACTCCTTAGTCTGTGTTAATAGCCGAAGGAATAAATGTAATGTTGTAAAGGCTAAATACAACTACAATAATGATGATGGAATAATTACTTACATGAGCAAAACCGTAGGAACAATCTTGCCTTCAGGCCTGCGTGTTATGCTAGGTGAGGTCAGGTGTTCACATGCGGTCGCTTCCCTCCACCCGCTTAACAAGCTATGGAAAGAAAATGTTTGCCTGCATCATTGTACAAGTAAACTATCTGCTACGTTGGATGTTGCTCCTTCATTGCCCGAGGTGTTGGCTTGTATATGATGATCTATTAACATCATAGAATGTTTTCTGAAACAGGACCATTTTAAAAATGATACAGAACGGATGGGATTAGCTGATTATAATATAAATATATTTCCATTCTTCTCTCTGTAATCGTATTGGCACATCTGTAGGGGAGGATGTCGTGTTGCAGTCAGTTATGTCTGTAGTCTTGTTCAGTGGCAGTCCCTTTGTATTTATTTAAGTGTGTTTTGTCTCACATGTCCATCCCTATGTATTCTACTGTTGTAAATATACAGCAAATGTACACCAACTGACAACAGGTTTATTAGCAATAAATATTTTTGCACCCTGTCTTTTTAGTTTGAGTGTTTTTAATCTACTAAACTGTATTCATCTTTTCCCAAACGGATTAAATGAATTATACACTGCAACACTTTTCTCTCAAAGGCCCCAGTCAAGTAGATTTTTTTCTGTCTGCTATTTCATTGCTCAGCTGCCCAGAGAGAACTCTTACGGTGTCTAGTGAAAGTCTACACACCCCTTGCACATTCTTCACATTTTTGCTGCCTTAAAATTACATCTAAAAAGGGATTAAATTGGATTTCTTTCCAACAGATCTACACAACCTTCTGCACATTTTCTAAATAAACAAAATACTTTTAAAAACAAAGACATCTTCCCTCATGAAAAAGTACTACTGAATTACTACACAAAACGTAATTGGTGCAGTAGTGACTATAGACTTGTAGTGAATGTGTAGTTTGTGCACTACTCAAGACACACAAGTAGAGTTTTGCAGTGTTCAGTAGGAAAACAGTAGTTTCCAGTAATCAGGTAGAGATTTGCACTACTTGATGTAGAGCCAGACTACACTTTTCGCAACCGTAGAAGACAAAACAGGAAGTAGTTGGTTGTTAGCTAACTACTATTTTTGACAAACCTGAATGTAATCATCTTCCATCCTTTGTCATGGTGTCTTTCATTGCTGGCACCATCTGTAAATTGAACTTTCCATTATGTTTTATGAATACTTTCATGTCGTTAAGACCTTTATATAACTTTTTGCCACATCAAAAAGATTGCCTACCTAAACGGTTAGCTGTTTTGTTGTTATAGAGATTTGTGTTTAGCCTAGCTGTTTGCTATCCCCATTGAAATGTAGCTATGTAGCCTCTGTCATGCTAGCTAATAAGTCTGTGTTTGTGTGCAAATATACAGTATGTTCATATTGATATACTTACCTATTCTACTTACCTCTTTTGACCTGTTGCCAAGTAGGCCCTTGACATAAGAAGACTGGAGGCCATTGTTGGTGAGGTTAACATTGTTTATCAAATGTTTTTCTGTGTTGTCATATGTGACCTCTGTTAGCAGATGTTTGGTAATGGCTTATAATTGGTCTCTTGTGCTTGTCTAAAAATAAATGTGGCTGCCACAAAGACGATCTGAAGATACAGTAAGTCAAACTGAATGAAAACCTCAAAGGGTAATTTAATATGTACACTGAACAAAAATATAAACGCATAAAATGTAAAGTGTTGGTCCCGTGTTTCATGAGCTGAAATAAAAGATCCCAGAAATGTTCCATATGCATGAAAAGCTTATTCTTCTCAAATTCTGTGCACAAATTTGCTTACATCCCTGTTAGTGAACATTCTATCCTTTGTCAAGATAATCCATCCACCTGACAGGTGTGGCATATCAAGAAGCTGATTAAACAGCATGATCATTACACAGGTGCACCTTGTGTTAGGGACAATAAAAGGCCACTCTAAAATCTACAGTTTTGTCATACAACACAATGCCACAGATGTCTCAAGTTTTTGATGGAGCGTGCAATTGGCATTCTGACTGCAGGAATGTCCACCAGAGCCGTTGCCAGGTTATTGAATGTTAATTTCTCTACCATAAGCCACCTCCAACATCGTTTTAGAGAATTTGGCAGTACGTCCAACCGGCCTCAAAACCGCAGACCACGTGTAACCACGCCAGCCCAGGACCTCCCCAGACCACGTATAACCACGCCAGCCCAGGACCTCCCCAGACCACGTATAACCACGCCAGCCCAGGACCTCCCCAGACCACGTATAACCACGCCAGCCCAGGACCTCCACATCCGGCTTCTTCACCTGTGGGATGGTCTGAGACCAGCCCCCCGGGCCGCTGGTGAAACTGTGGGTTTACACAAACCGTCCCAGGGAAGCTCATCTGCGTGCTCGTCGTCCTCACCAGGGTCTTGACCTGACTGCAGTTTGGCGTCGTAATCGACTTCAGTGGGCAAATGCTCACCTTCGATGGCCACTGGGCACGCTGGAGAAGTGTGCTCTTCACAGATGAATCCCATTTTTAACTGTACCAGGCAGATGGCAGACGTGTCGTGTGGGCAAGTGGTTTGCTGATGTCAGCTTTGGGGTATTTCTGTCTGTAATAAAGCCTTTTTAAAACTCATTCTGATTGCCTGGGCCTTGCTCCCCCAGTGGGTGGGCCTATGCCCTCCCAGGCCCTCCCAGGCTGTGCCCCTGCCCAGTCATGTGAAATCCATAGATTAGGGCCTAATTTATTTATTTAAATTGACTGATTTCCTTATATGAACTGTAACTCAGCAAAATCTTAGAAATGGTTGCATTTATATATTTTTTCAGTATAGATGCAACAATTCAAGTTGTTTCTGTCAATGAAGTATGCTCTAGATGTGATTTGATAGGAGTGATGCCAAATCCAAACTGGCTTCCCTCGACACTTTTTTTTTTTGGTGTGCTATTACCATTCACAGTTGAGCTCACTCAGTTTAGCTCATTGTAGATTGGCAATTATTTTATACTTTTTTTTATCAAGGGAGGCCAAGTGCTCGCTGGCTCCCTTGCATACAATGCTACGGGCGGCAACAATGTCAACAACTCTTTTGGACCAGACAGCATCAGATAGATGGCCTACACGCAAAGAGACAGAGGGGGCGCTGTTTGGCTCGCTCGGATGCTTTCTACAGTGAAACACAGTGATTCAGCCGCTCGGATGCTTTCTACAGTGAAACACAGTGATTCAGCCTCTCGGATGCTTTCTACAGTGAAACACAGTGATTCAGCCTCTCGGATGCTTTCTACAGTGAAACACAGTGATTCAGCCTCTCGGATGCTTTCTACAGTGAAACACAGTGATTCAGCCTCTCGGATGCTTTCTACAGTGAAACACAGTGATTCAGCCTCTTGCGAATTGAAGGAACGGTATGAAACACAGAGAGGCGAAAGATACATTATTTTTTATTTATTTTCTTTGTTGTCAATTTTTTGGGGAAGACTGGCTTCCCTTGGCATCCATGAATACACGCCACTGTGAGATGACGACTTGGAATTAAATAAAGTCATCAAATAAAACAAATGTATAATACACAACAACTGAAATATTTTATTAAAGTAAAGTCATGTGAATAAAGGATGGTTAATAAGTGATAAGCAGTAATGGGCAGTCACTACCATCATGGGGCTTTTATTAATTGTTTTATTCTGTGTTACAGCATTCAACCCAAATAATCAAAACCGAAATCGAAAACCATGATAATGTTTTAATAATCGAGCTGAACCAACCTCAAAAAGCACTAATCGCTCAGCACTAATGGAAATGTCTATAATATATAGTTAATATATGACTCACGGCAAACCTTTTCACACCATACAAGTTGTCTCGCTCAAGTAAAACGACATACAACATTCATGTATTGAACTCTGCCGTTTTTATTTTTTTATTATTAACAAATCAGTACAAAAAGTACATGGGGGAACACAAGTATATAATTTTAAAAGAATATACAAAGGACAATTGGGCTAGGGGGCATAATATCACATTACACAAGGATCTTTAGGGGACATAAACACACATAATTCTACCAGCTTTTTTGCTGGTAGAGTATTTAAATGTCTTAAAATATAGTTATATTAATTTTTGTAAGGTAAGAAAATGTAAATGTACATTTGTGAATATGAAATTTGGCCAAAATAATAATGAAATGAATTATATACAATTGTTTCAACTTATTTCTATCATTGGTAAAGAATCCAAGCAGTATTTTTTTTAACTTCTTCATATAGTGGTTGGCAGGATAAAATTTATGAATAATTTAAAAAGAAACTTCCTTAATTTTGTTATTAAGTAGGTTTGTGTGTGGCAACATCCAAACTTTTTTCCAACAGATATTATCAATAAAACCATTCCAATAAGGCATGACATAAGGTATAGATACAACATCCTGTTGAAACAAGGCTCCTATAGCTCTATTGTTGTTGAATGGACACAAAGAAAAACGAATCTTTCCTACTGATGAGTCAACAGGGATAATCGTAGGTACAGTTGAAATCGGAAGTTTACATACATTTAGGTTGGAGTCATTAAAACTCGTTTTTTTCAACCACTCCACAAATTTCTTGTTAACAAACTATAGTTTTGGCAAGTCGGTTAGGACATCTACTTTGTGCATGACACACGTAATTTTCCCAACAATTGTTTACAGACAGATTATTTCACTTATAATTCCAGTGGGTCAGAAGTTTACATACACGAAATTGACTGTGCCTTTAAACAGCTTTGAAAATTCCAGAAATTATGTCATGGCTTTAGAAGCTTCTGATAGGCTAATTGACATCATTTTAGTCAATTGGAGGTGTACCTGTGGATGTATTTAAAGGCCTACCTTCAAACTCAGTGCCTCTTTGCTTGACATCATGGGAAATTCAAAAGAAATCAGCCAAGACCTCAGAAAACATTTTGTAGACCTCCACAAGTCTGGTTCAACCTTGGGAGCAATTTCCAAACGCCTGAAGGTACCACGTTCATCTGTACAAACAATAGTACACAAGTATAAACACCATGGGACCACGCAGCCGTCATACCGCTCAGGAAGGAGACGCGTTCTGTCTCCTAGAGATGAACGTACTTTGGTGCGAAAAGTGCAAATCAATCCCAGAACAACAGCAAAGGACCTTGTGAAGATGCTGGAGGAAACAGGTACAAAAGTATCTATATCCACAGTAAAACAAGTCCTATATCGACATAACCTGAAAGGCCGCTCAGCAAGGAAGAAGCCACTACTCCAAAACCGCCATAAAAAAGCCAGACTACGGTTTGCAACTGCACATGGGGACAAAGATCTTACTTTTTTGAGAAATGTCCTCTGGTCTGATGAAACAAAAATTGAACTGTTTGGCCATAATGACCATCGTTATGTTTGGAGGAAAAAGGGGGATGCTTGCAAGCCAAAGAACACCATCCTAACCGTGAAGCACGGGGGTGGCAGCATCATGCTGTGGGGGTACTTTGCTACAGGAGGGACTGGTGCACTTCACAAAATAGATGGCATCATGAGGAAGGACAATTATGTGGATATATTGAAGCAACATCTCAAGACATCAGTCAGGAAGTTAAAACTTGGTCGCAAATGGGACTTCCAAATGGACAATGACCCCAAGCATACTTCCAAAGTTGTGGCAAAATGGCTTAAGGACAACAAAGTCAAGGTATTGGAGTGGCCATCACAAAGCCCTGACCTCAATCCTATAGAAAATGTGTGGGCAGAACTGAAAAAGCGTGTGCGAGCAAGGAGGCCTACAAACCTGATTCAGTTACACCAGCTCTGTCAGGAGGAATGGGCCAAAATTCACCCAACTTATTGTGGGAAGCTTGTGGAAGGCTACCCGAAACATTTGACCCAAGTTAAACAATTTAAAGGCAATGCTACCAAATACTAATTGAGTGTATGTAAACTTCTGATCCACTGGGAATGTGATGAAATAAATAAAAGCTGAAATAAATAATTATCTGTACTATTATTCTGACATTTCACATTCTTAAAATAAAGTGGTGATCCTAACTGACCTAAAACAGGGAATTTTTACTAGGATCTAATGTCAGGAATTGTGAAAAACTGAGTTTAAATGTATTTGGCTAAGGTGTATGTAAACTTCCGACTTCAACTGTATGTTCTGAAGGTCAGGTCTTGACACGTTCCTGAATAATAAAGCAACACCTGAGGGAATGGCATCTAAAACAATGGCAAAATATTTAGGTGTTACAGGGATCTTGTAAAGTGGTAAGAATTCCTTATAATTAATTAAAAGACCCTCTGCATTTACAAGTTGGCTCACCAATAGGATATTATTTCGTTGCTAATATTCTAAAAACAAATAAGTATTTTTATACAATATGTCCCGATTATTCCATATATAATATATGTGTGGGGAAAAAAGTATGCTTATAAATTAAGGACCATGACAAGAAAACCTGCCGATGAAAAGCAACTCTGCCAGCTTTCGTCCCAATGACTGTCTATGAAGTTTCGTCGTTTCCCAACTTCCCATAATGCTTCACTGTGATCGCCAGCTGAGAGCTGACAAGCGCTGACTTGAAATGCTGCGCAGTTTACGCGCGTCCAGGAAAGTACAGGGATTTTTTTTTTTTTATCCCGTTTACTGACACAAATGAGGAGTTTTTCAAACATCTAATTCGGAGTTTTAGGGTACAAGAGGTAGATTGGCTCTTGACCAAGATGCTGGGTGGGACTCACTGTTGAATTTGATTTTTGTAAAGCCCCCCACTCCTTCCTGTTTGGGTAAGTTTCAGTCTCCGGCAGGGCAGTATGCTCGCTCTTTTGTTTCATACGAAGGGCCTAGCAAATTAGCTTAGCAAGCTAGCTAGGAAACCATGAATAAATCAAAGTCGGTAGCTAGCTAGCTTCATCCAATAAATGCATCACTCCACCCCTCCGTGGTTTGCGGGAAATCGATCCCCAACACTGAATGGCAAAAACCAGCAAATATTCAATGATTGCATTATTATAACCACCAGCCATCCACCATTATTTCCCAATAAAAGGACGTTACCATATCAGCTACAGATTAAACTGGTCAGTTTAGAAGAGTATTTGATAAGGTGCAACTTTTAGAAGGGAATGGAATGCGACATTGTTTTGTGGTAAGCGGCTAACTACCTAGCCAGTTTAGTTTAGTGAACATCGTGAACTGGTTACATGAACTAACCAAACCATAACACGTATCCTGTATACACAACTAGGTTAATCTGATAACTAGCGAGGTACTGTAGTTCTTCTTGTTGTGGCACGAATCATCCTTCACATTTGACTGGTCGTAGCTGGACTTGAGGGAGTACACCTACGACCGGAAGTGACTTTTGGTAACAGGTTAGGAGAGCGTTTTAGTTAAATCCTAACCCTTTTCCCCAACCTTAATTTAAATCTCTTAACCTGCCATGTTAATTCTCCTAACCTGTTACGGGAAAAGTCACTTCTGGTCGTAGCTCTACTCCCTAGTCATAACCCATTTGACTAACGACAAAACATTTAACTAGCTAGTAGCAGCTAGCATGGGACTGTCAGCTGTCATTCCAGGTTACGGAAAGTTAGCTAAACAGAAATGTAGCTAGCTAAATGTATTTGTTTGTGAAAAAAAGGTTCGGAGCCAGTTTGCTAACTTTTGTCACTATATCTTTTCTTAACCCCATCTAAATTATTTTGATGCATTTTCAGTTTACACTTGTATTATTTTGGCCACTTTTCCGAAGTCAGGTTGTACTGTAGCTGCTAGTGCCAACGCATAACCAGCCACTTAATGAATCTGCAACATTCTAGCTGATATCACGTCAACTGCATTACTTTGAACGGTACTAACGGAAAACTGCGTGAACGCTTACAGCCAACGAAAACAACTTTAGTTCACGTTTAGCGTTTAGCTCTGACTTGTGTGCAGTGCTTGTTGCACTCTGAAAGTAGATTTTCACCGAAGATATTTAGCTAGCTAAATCTATTTGATATGCATGATAGCTAGCTGCTTGTTGTCTGTACTCTGCAGCTAGCTAGCTAGATAAAGTTGCAATTCACCAATGTGCTTGGTGTTGATGATAGAACCCAATCTTGGCCTATATCCAGTCATGTTCCCACTGAGGTCAGCTCGATCATTTCAATGTCATGTATTTATCCAACCTTCCTGTATTTCTGCTCAATTTCAGTTGCTATGGAGAAACCGCTGGGGGACTCGGATGATTTACAGCCACAGGACCTCTCCTCCACCCGTAGCCTTCCCGCTGTGATGGACCTGACCAGAAAAGGTGAGGAATGCCTCCTGAAAGCCAACTCCATGGAGGCCCTACGGGTGGTCAAGCCTCCCAGCTGGTACCCAAACTCTGGGAGCAGCAAGGGACTCTCCTTCCCCGAGACTGACCATATGCTTCAACCAGTAGACCAGATCCAGCCGGACAATGCCTTCTCCAACACTACAGTCACCCTCTCGTATGTGAGCCGGTCTCATGTCTTCTCCACCCATGACACTCTCTCCCAGCATTCCCCTCTCTACGGCGTCCCGTCGATCAGCAGGTTCTCAACAATGGATGGCTACTTGCAGCAGGTGGATAGGCCTCTGGGCTTAGCGCCTCGGTCTGAAATGTTTGACTCTATCCCTCCAGCCCAGGTGGTGGGTGAGAATGTCCCAAGAGTTTGTCTGATACAGCAGTCTCATGAAATCAATGGCGATCGAGTTGCAAGTAACGGAGGAGTGGAGAAATACAAGCCTCAACAGAGAGGGAGTTCAATGGAACGCACTCTTTCTCAGGACACAGACAACGAAGGATTGCAGAACGACCAGGGTAGTAGCAGCTGGTCCAACTCTGCCATCTGTGTCGATTCCTCCCCAGAGTCTCTCACTACAGACATGGAGGAGGGACAGAGGAGGGCTTCAGAACTTATTTTTCTCATCTCTAGAACAGAGGAGCCAGTCCTGATGCAGGACAGCAGGAGTCCCAGGGACCTGTGTTCTCCAAATAGGGAGTATATCAGCCCTCTGGAGGACCCGGTCTCTCCCTCTGTCTCACTGCATGACGTAGAGGACGGTTTCATTCTGTCTCAGGCCTCCTGCTCACCCTGCGCTGAGAATTCTTTAGCAGACGAGATGTCTGATACCCGCTGGGATGAGCTGGAGAGAGGAGGGCCTGGGCTGTCTGCAGTACAGGGGACAAGGTCTAATGGGGATAATACACCAAGGTTAGATTACAGCGAGGACTACCAGAAACCCAAGGCAGCTCCGGAGCCTATTGTTGACTTGACAGAAGACGAGAGCGCTGTGCCAGAGGTTTTAGAAAAGAAGCCCAGGCAGACGGCTGCTACTCACCTGAATGGTAATGTGAAGGCAGAGCAGAGGACTTCTGAGAGGAAACAACTCGCCCCTCGCTCTGGCAGGGGAACCAGGTTAGAGGCCATAGTGATGAACATAAACCCTAACTGGTATAAAGGATCCACTAAGAAGCACAAGGCCTCAAAGGCCCATCCTCAGACAAATCCCCTGACCCAGAGCAGTCCATCTAAAGCCGGTGTTAGTCCTAACAAACAGACCTTGTCTGTAGTGAAGAAGAAGGTCCAGAATAAAGCAGCATCTAGCGCAGAGGGAGAGGCTAAAGTAAAGGCAGCAGTAGCCTCACCGACAGGTCGTATGGATAGCATTTACATGAACGCAGACAGCTGCAAAGAGTCTACCTCAGATTCTGAACACACCCGTTTTCCAAAATACCCAAACAACCACAGCACATTTCCCATAACCTCCAGCCTGCCCTTTGCTCCAGACAGTGATTCAGAGAAGGAGATGGAACACAGAGAGTCAGGTCCAGAGCCCTCCTCTGAGGTGGATGTACTGACTGTATCACCGTCACTTAAAGCATCTCCAAAGAAACCCGGGAAGCATAAAGCTAAGACCGCAAGCAGTGAACCAGCTTCTGCCACAGCCAAATCAAGGAAGGCCCCTGCTCCCAAGAAGAAACGGAAGAAACCCAGACTGGATCAGTCTTCTATGTTCTCCCCTCAGGAACCTGAGATCAAACTAAAATACATCAACTACAAGGAGGAGAAGAGGGACGTGAGGGTGGAAACCTTCTCTCCGTTCATCCACGTGGAGCGTAAGCCTTCCTCCACCTCCCCCGCCAACTGTGCTGTCATCAACTACCCAGAGGAGGAGAAGCCCAGGCAGAAGGGCCAGGGGCAACAGCAGGCTGGAGGCTCAGGATCCGGAGGTTTCATCCCAGGGGCTGTACCCTCCACCTCCTGCCTCCACCTGGGCCGCATCTCCACCCACAGCCAGTACCACAGCTCCCTGGTCTGCTGCCTTTGTGGAGGCTCGGCTAACGCCATGGACCTGGGGGACCTCCACGGGCCCTACTACCCTGAGGGATACAGACCCAGCACTAAAGCCCCAGCTAGCAAAGCAGGCCTCGAAGAGGAGGAGGATTTCAGTGACTCTGACTCCTCCTGCAGCGTGAGAGGCCAGGGCAGAAAGTGTGCTCGGCCCCCGGGGGTCCCCTGGCCCCACAAACCTGGCCCCCGGCTGAACCAGGAGGGCCGGCTGGGGAGGTGGACCAGTGACAGTGACCCCTCAGGCAGCCCTCGAGCTAAGAGGGCCAGGACTGAGGCTGGGCCTGGGGTTACATCTGAGGCCGGGGCTGCAGTGGATGACTGGTACATCCCCCCTGTGGTGCCTCTGGACCAGTTTGAGTACTGGCTCCACGAGGACTGCAGCATCTGGTCTGCAGGTGTGTTCCTGGTGAAGGGGAGGGTCTACGGCCTTGAAGAGGCGGTCAAGGTGGCTCAGGAGACGGTAAGAGTAAATCCTGCAGGATAGAAACGGATGTATCTCTGTGTTTGTTGGTCTTTATTGATTTACGATTGGGGTGAACATATAGCGATCTCCCATGGGGGACTATGTCTGCTGTTGTAACCTGTTTACTATTTAACATTTAGGTAGTATGTAATAGTGTTAGATCTCTGTTTAGCAATGCAAAATACTAATAATTTTTTTTTTTTTTTTATAAAAATAATAATAAATAGCAGCTGTTCTTTGGTCTTGGCCCGTAACACAAGCCAAAACCAATTGATTGTATTTCCTGTTTTCAGACGTGTTCTCGCTGCCATAACCCAGGTGCCACTTTGGGCTGCTTCTTCAAAGGATGCCCCAACAAGTATCACTACAGGTGTTCTCTACAGTCAGGTGAGTCTCCTCCTCTGTCCTTATCCGCTGCTGGGACCATCAGGTGAGTCTCCTCCTCGGTCCTTATCCCCTGCTGGGACCATCAGGTGAGTCTCCTCCTCTGTCCTTATCCCCTGCTGGGACCATCAGGTGAGTCTCTTCCTCTGTCCTTATCCCCTGCTGGGACCATCAGGTGAGTCTCCTCCTCGGTCCTTATCCGCTGCTGGGACCATCAGGTGAGTCTCCTCCTCGGTCCTTATCCCCTGCTGGCACCATCAGGTGAGTCTCCTCCTCTGTCCTTATCCCCTGCTGGGACCATCAGGTGAGTCTCCTCCTCGGTCCTTATCCCCTGCTGGCACCATCAGGTGAGTCTCCTCCTCTGTCCTTATCCCCTGCTGGGACCATCAGGTGAGTCTCTTCCTCTGTCCTTATCCCCTGCTGGGACCATCAGGTGAGTCTCTTCCTCTGTCCTTATCCCCTGCTGGGACCATCAGGTGAGTCTCCTCCTCTGTCCTTATCCCCTGCTGGGACCATCAGGTGAGTCTCTTCCTCTGTCCTTATCCCCTGCTGGGACCATCAGGTGAGTCTCCTCCTCTGTCCTTATCCCCTGCTGGGACCATCAGGTGAGTCTCCTCCTCTGTCCTTATCCCCTGCTGGCACCATCAGGTGAGTCTCCTCCTCTGTCCTTATCCCCTGCTGGGACCATCAGGTGAGTCTCCTCCTCTGTCCTTATCCGCTGCTGGGACCATCAGGTGAGTCTCCTCCTCTGTCCTTATCCCCTGCTGGGACCATCAGGTGAGTCTCCTCCTCTGTCCTTATCCCCTGCTGGGACCATCAGGTGAGTCTCCTCCTCGGTCCTTATCCCCTGCTGGGACCATCAGGTGAGTCTCCTCCTCTGTCCTTATCCCCTGCTGGGACCATCAGGTGAGTCTCTTCCTCTGTCCTTATCCCCTGCTGGGACCATCAGGTGAGTCTCCTCCTCTGTCCTTATCCCCTGCTGGGACCATCAGGTGAGTCTCTTCCTCTGTCCTTATCCCCTGCTGGGACCATCAGGTGAGTCTCTTCCTCTGTCCTTATCCCCTGCTGGGACCATCAGGTGAGTCTCTTCCTCTGTCCTTATCCCCTGCTGGGACCATCAGGTGAGTCTCTTCCTCTGTCCTTATCCGCTGCTGGGACCATCAGGTGAGTCTCCTTGTCTCACAAATTTGACTTGAGACTCGACAGAAAATAAAATAATTTGAGACTTGACTTGGAGCCTCAAGACTCTGGACTTATTTTGTGGCACAGAGCCTCTGTGGATTACTCTCCACGCAGCAAGAGGCAGTAGCCGCAGCGTCGCCTTTGCAATAAAAAGTGCAACAGATTGGCTAGTGAAACGCACACTCTGAACTCTGATTGGACCAGCAAACTGTCAATCAACAAAGGTCGGGTGAGCCAGAGAACAGATTGCTGATTTGCTGTAGGATTGGGTGCAGAGCAAATGCCATAATAAATATTATCTTCTCTCCTCTTCTTCTCTTCTCTCCTCTTCCCCTCTCCTCTTCTTCTCTTCTCTCCTCTTCCCCTTCTCTCCTCTTCCCCTCTCCTCTTCCTCTTCTCTCCTCTTCCCCTCTCCTCTTCCTCTTCTCTCCTCTCCCCCTCCTCTTCTCTCCTCTTCCCCTCCTCTTCTCTCCTCTTCCCCTCTCCTCTTCCCCTCTCCTCTTCCCCTCTCCTCTTCCCCTCTCCTCTTCCCCTTCCCCTCTCCTCTTCCCCTCTCCTCTTCCCCCTCTCCTCTTCCCCCTCTCCTCTCCTCTTCCCCTTCCCCTCTCCTCTTCCCCTTCCCCTCTCCTCTTCCCCTTCCCCTCTTCCCCTTCCCCTCTCCTCTTCCCCTCTCCCCTTCCCCTCTCCCCTTCCCCTCTCCTCTTCCCCTCTCCTCTTCCCCCTCTCCTCTCCTCTTCCCCCTCTCCTCTCCTCTTCCCCTTCCCCTCTCCTCTTCCCCTCTCCCCTTCCCCTCTCCCCTTCCCCTCTCCTCTTCCCCTCTCCTCTTCCCCTCTCCCCTTCCCCTCTCCCCTTCCCCTCTCCTCTTCCCCTCTCCTCTTCCCCCTCTCCTCTCCTCTTCCCCTTCCCCTCTCCTCTTCCCCTTCCCCTCTCCCCTTCCCCTCTCCTCTTCCCCTCTCCCCTTCCCCTCTCCCCTTCCCCTCTCCTCTTCCCCTCTCCTCTTCCCCTCTCCCCTTCCCCTCTCCCCTTCCCCTCTCCTCTTCCCCTCTCCTCTTCCCCTCTCCTCTTCCCCTTCCCCTCTCCTCTTCCCCTCTCCTCTTCCCCTCTCCTCTTCCCCTTCCCCTCTCCTCTTCCCCTCTCCTCTTCCCCTCTCCTCTTCCCCTCTCCTCTTCCCCTTCCCCACTTCTCTCCTCTGCTCCTCTCTCCTCTGCTCCTCTCTTCTTCTCCTGTCCTCTTCCCCCTCTCCTCTTCCTCTCTGCTCCTCTTCCTCTCTGCTCCTCTTCTCCTCTCCCCCCCTCATCTTCTCTCCTCTTCCCCTCTGCTCCTCTCCCCATCTACTCCTCTCCCTCTCTGCTCCTCTCTTCTTCCTCTCTGCTCCTCTTCCTCTCCTCTTCCTCTCTGCTCTCAAAACAACATCACAATGACATGACGCTGAGGGCAAAGCAATGCACCACTTCTAGTGGAGCTGAAGTGTTAAGGAGAGGGCCTGTGACTGCAGTCTGTCGCGTGCCAAGACTTTCAGATGGGACCTGGTTGCAATCAGTCTAGAAGTTTGAGCCACCTCAGTGACTGATTGAATGTTGTTCGTAGTCAGTTCTGAGACGTGATTTATCATAATGTTGCTTTACATCTTATTAGAACAGACAGTCTGTCTGGTTAGGTGGGTTTAGTGTTATGAAACCAATAACTAGCCTACTCATTTTGCTGCACTCATTATGTCTAGGGGGTCTTAGTCCTGGTTACATGGTCTGTAACCTGACTCATTATGTCTAGGGGTCTTAGTCCTGGTTACATGGTCTGTAACCTGACTCATTATGTCTAGGGGTCCTAGTCCTAGTTACATGGTCTGTAACCTGACTCATTATGTCTAGGGGGCCTTAGTCCTAGTTACATGGTCTGTTACCTGACTCATTATGTCTAGGGGTCTTAGTCCTGGTTACCTGGTCTGTAACCTGACTCATTATGTCTAGGGGTCTTAGTCCTAGTTACATGGTCTGTAACCTGACTCATTATGTCTAGGGGTCTTAGTCCTGGTTACCTGGTCTGTAACCTGACTCATTATGTCTAGGGGTCTTAGTCCTAGTTACATGGTCTGTAACCTGACTCATTATGTCTAGGGGTCTTAGTCCTGGTTACATGGTCTGTAACCTGACTCATTATGTCTAGGGGTCTTAGTCCTAGTTACATGGTCTGTAACCTGACTCATTATGTCTAGGGGTCTTAGTCCTAGTTACATGGTCTGTAACCTGACTCATTATGTCTAGGGGTCTTAGTCCTGGTTACCTGGTCTGTAACCTGACTCATTATGTCTAGGGGTCTTAGTCCTGGTTACATGGTCTGTAACCTGACTCATTATGTCTAGGGGTCTTAGTCCTAGTTACATGGTCTGTAACCTGACTCATTATGTCTAGGGGTCTTAGTCCTAGTTACATGGTCTGGAACCTGACTCATTATGTCTAGGGGGTCTTAGTCCTGGTTACATGGTCTGTAACCTGACTCATTATGTCTAGTGGTCTTAGTCCTGGTTACATGGTCTGTAACCTGACTCATTATGTCTAGGGGTCTTAGTCCTGGTTACATGGTCTGTAACCTGACTCATTATGTCTAGTGGTCTTAGTCCTGGTTACATGGTCTGTAACCTGACTCATTATGTCTAGGGGTCTTAGTCCTGGTTACATGGTCTGTAACCTGACTCATTATGTCTAGGGGGTCTTAGTCCTAGTTACATGGTCTGTAACCTGACTCAATACTAGGAAGACTCTTGGTGGTTCCAAACTTCTTCCATTTAAGAATGATATCTGTTGGTATGTGTGGAGGCTGGTTCAGCTGCTGTTTTGCTGTCTGATGAATCACCAACTGTCTTCATTTAGCCAGTCATTCTTCTCCCCACAGACTGTGTCCTCAATGAAGAGAACTTCTCCATGAAATGCACCAAGCACAAGGTATGGAGGGTTGATTTTAATTGAAGTGACTGGTAGGTTTGATCCTTACTAAGCTGATCTCATTCACTCACTCCGTTGCTGTCAGTGTTTTTTCTGTCTCACTGTCTCATTGATTGTCTTTGTGAAAGAGTTTGCTGTCACGGAGCCAACAATTTTAGCAATCCTCCGTTTTATGATTTTATTGTACATCGCTGAGATGAGGTATGGCTTGCTTCAGTTCAGCGTTGCTTCATGCTGACGCTGACTACACAGCTCTACTGCATGCTCTGTACGGTCCCACAAAATCAGAGTGAACGTTGGGATTGGATTTCTCCAGCACTCACCCACTGTGATGATTGTAGTGCACAGTGCACTGGGATCTCCTTTCACTGTTCCGGTTTGGTTTCACTGTGTGTTACTGGGATTTACTGCGTGTCTGTTCCTCCCCAGAACAAGTCATTCCAGGGCCCTTCTAGGAGCAGAAGAGATGACTGGTGACGTAACCAGAAGACAGACTTGACATGGTTAGTTGCTGTTTTTTTTACATTTATACACAACAACAACAACAACACCACCTCTCTTCTGGTCGTCGTCCACTTTTATTTCAGCATTACTGATCTGCACGTGCGTCACACATCTGTATATGTTTTGACATATTCTAACATTCTTTGATCACAATGATGGTAATAGGACATTTATGTTTATATCCAAAGTGCTAAATGTTAGAATCTCTTTGTTTGGAAACATTACATTTTAGTCATTTTAGCAGACGCTCTTATCCAGAGCGACTTACAGTTAGTGAGTGCATACATTTTTCATACTGAATGAGTGTTTTTTTTTTTTTTTTTTTCTGTTCCAGACGTCGTTCATCTGTGGCGTTACACGGGGTTTCCCCTGTGAGCCTGGTAACCGTGGCGACACTAACTGTCCTCTGATTGATTGACAGCTGGGCTGGGGCTGAAGGCAAAACACCCACAAACCTTAACTGGCTCTCTACGCCTCGGCTACCTGTCCTCTTATCTCCACCACATAAAAGAAGCACTGCTAAGACTAAGCAGGAGACCAAGGCTGTCCTAACGTTCTGCAACCTTTCAGTCCTTCTCATGGTTCTGGACTAACTGGCAACGGTGGCTACTAAATGGGCCAATGACTGAACAGAACCGAGGAGGTTGGGAGCGGGGCCCAAAGCCAATGTCAGTCACCATTCGATTGAAGAGAAATGTTTTCATGTCGCTTATGGCTAAATGCGTGCTATCGCTTTGTAATTATTTATTAGGAAAAAGGATGGTCTCCCTTTTTTTTAAATTGAATTGTTGATCAAACAATTGGAAATATTTTATTTTGTAAAGCTTTCAAAGTATGTGATTTATATTTTTGCTTATTTATTTTTTGGGGTATCTTGTGGCTTTAGTTTTTATTTAGCAATTTACCTGGAGGTGTGTTTTTGTATGCGTCTTAAGTTATGAGTAAGAACCCTGATGATGAAGACTCCACTTGGTAGATGAACTGGTGGTCGTATAGCAGCAGTGCAGAATGGTCTAGTATTCAGATCGACCACAAGTTTATCGACAGAACCATATCTGATTACAATACAGGTACCTGATATCTATTCATGAAGACCATACTTTGCTAAATTGACAGGTTTATTCTCATGTGATGAAAATAATGCCAGATTCATCTGATTTTAGTTCTGGGGGTGAGAAGAGGTGTGCTTTTCAACTGATTTTACTTGCACTTTGTTTTGTCATTTGACAGTGATATAAATAATTATTGAGGGAACTGTTTTATGTGTATCGTATATTCATTTTGTGAATGTACTTCCTCTAAAGAGGGATCATCAACCTACACACAATACCCATAATGACAAAGCAAAAACAGGTTTTTATACATTTTTGCAAATGTATTAAAAATAAACTGAAATATCAAATTTACATTTCCCCACAGCATGATGCTGCCACCACCATGCTTCACTGTAGGGATGGTGCCAGGTTTCCTCCAGACGTGATGCTTGGCATTCAGGCCAAAGAGTTCAATCTTGGTTTCATCAGACCAGAGAATCTTGTTTCTCATGGTCTGAGAGTCCTTTAGGTGCCTTTTGGCAAACTCCAAGCGGGCTGTCATGTGCCTTTTACTGAAGAGTGGCTACCGTCTGGCCACTCTACCATAAAGGCCTGATTGGTGGAGTGCTGCAGAGATGGTTGTCCTTCTGCAAGGTTCTCCCATCTCCACAGAGGAACTCTGGAGCTCTGTCAGAGTGACCATCAGGTTCTTGGTCACCTCCCTGACCAAGGCCCTTCTCCCCTGATTTCTCAGTTTGGCTGGGCGGCCAGCTCTAGGAAGAGTCTTGGTGGTTCCAAACTTCTTCCATTTAAGAATGATGGAGGCCACTGTGTTCTTGGGGACCTTCAATGCTGCAGACATTTTTTGGTACCCTTCCCCAGATCTGTGCCTCGACACAATCCTTTCTCGGAGCTCTACAAACAACATGGCTTGGTTTTTGCTCTGACATGCACTGTCAACTGTGGGACCTTATATAGACCGGTGTGTGCCTTTCCAAATCATGTCCAATCAATTTAATTTACCACAGGTGGACTCCAATCAAGTTGTAGAAACATCTCAAGCATGATCGATGGAAACCAGGACGTTGTCTTCTGTTACATCAATACAACTAACCAGGACGTTGTGGTCTGTTACATCAACACAACTAACCAGGACGTTGTGGTCTGTTACATCAATACAACTAACCAGGACGTTGTGGTCTGTTACATCAATACAACTAACCAGGACGTTGTGGTCTGTTACATCAATACAACTAACCAGGACGTTGTGGTCTGTTACATCAATACAACTAACCAGGACGTTGTGGTCTGTTACATCAATACAACTAACCAGGACGTTATGGTCTGTTACATCAATACAACTAACCAGGACGTTGTGGTCTGTTACATCAACACAACTAACCAGGACGTTGTGGTCTGTTACATCAACACAACTAACCAGGACGTTGTGGTCTGTTACATCAATACAACTAACCAGGACGTTGTGGTCTGTTACATCAACACAACTAACCAGGACGTCGTGGTCTGTTACATCAATACAACTAACCAGGACTTTGTGGTCTGTTACATCAATACAACTAACCAGGACGTTGTGGTCTGTTACATCAATACAACTAACCAGGACAGCTACCACGCTTCTCCTGCTGCAGACGTAGATCTAAGCAGCAGGTTTGATAGACTGTACATTTAGGAGATGTCACTGTGGCTGGTTGCTGTCGGTTGGTGCTGTCGGTTGGTGCTGTCTGGTGGTTGTCGTCTCTGTGTGTCCATAGGGGCATTGTGGTGCTGTCTGAGTTCAGTGAAGTCAGTCAGTCTGTACAGGGAGCCAGAACAGCAGTGATGGTGAATTTTTACAGCAGACCGCTCCCTGAGAAAGGATTCCTCACACAGCAGGAGATTCACGTGTGTGTGTCTGTTCCAATATCCACACTAGTATAGCGCCTAGAATAAAGCAATGTATTGTGCATTCGTTCTAAGTTGTATGGCTATTTGTATGTGTATTTATTAAGGATCCTTGGCAGCAGCTACTCTTCCTGGGGTCTTGCAACATTTAAGGCAGTTATAACATTAGACAGAGTGTTAGTTATAACACTTTACCCAATACATGTAGTGTGTTCCCTCAGGCCACTACTCCACTATCACATATTTACAATACAACATCCATGTGTAGAGTGAGTGTCTATATGTATGTGTGCCTGTGTGTGTCTCTTCACAGTCCCCACTGTTCCACAAGGTGTATTTTTACCTGTTTTTAAAAATCTTGCATCAGTTACCTGATGTGGAATAGAGTTCCATGTAGTCATGGCTCTATGTAGTACTGTACGCCTCCCATAGTCCGTTCTGGATTTGGGGACTGTGAAGAGACCTCTGGTGGCATGTCTTGTGGCGTATGCATGGGTGTCCGAACTGTGTGCCAGTAGTTCAAACAGACAGCTTGGTGCATTCAACATGTCAATACCTCTCATAAACACAAGCGGTGATGAAGTCAATCTCTCTTCCACTCTGAGCCAGGAGAGACTGACATGCATGTCATCAATGTTAGCTCTCTGTGTACTTTTAAGGGCCAGCCGTGCTGCCCTGTTCTGAGCCAACTGCAATTTTCCCAAGTCTCTCTTTGTGGCACCTGACCACACTACTGAACAGTAGTCCAGGTGCGACAAAACTAGGGCCTGTAGGACCTGCCTTGTTGATAGTGTTGTTAAGAAGGCAGAGCAGCGCTTAATTATGGACATACTTCTCCCCATCTTAGCTACTGTTGTATCAATATGCTTTGACCATGACAGTCTACAATCCAGGGTTACTCCAAGCAGTTTGGTCACCTCAATTTCCACATTATTCATTACGATATTTAGTTGAGGTTTAATGAATGATTTGACCCAAATACAATGCTTTTAGTTTTGGAAATATTCAGGACTAACTTATTCTTTGCCACCCATTCCGAAACTAACTGCAACTCTTTGTTAAGTGTTGCAGTCATTTCAGTCGCTGTAGTAGCTGACGTGTATAGTGTTGAGTCATCCGCATACATAGACACTCTGGCTTTACTCAAAGCCAGTGGCATATCATTAGTAAAGATGGAAAAAAGCAAGGGGCCTAGAAAGCTGCCCTGGGGAATTCCTGATTCTACCTGGATTATGTTTGAGAGACTTCCATTAAAGAACACCCTCTGTGTTCTGTTAGACAAGTAACTCTTTATCCACATTATAGCAGGGGGTGTAAAGCCATAACACATACGTTTTTCCAGCAGGAGACTATGGTCGATAATGTCAAAAGCCGCACTGAAGTCTAACAAAAACAGCCCCCACAATATTTTTATCATACATTTCTCTCAGCCAATCATCAGTCATTTGTGTAAGTGCTGTGCTTGTTGAATGTCCTTCTCTATAAGCATGCTGAAAGTTTGTCAATTTGTTTACAGGAAAATATCATTGTATCTGGTCAAACACCATTTTTTTCCAATAGTTTACTAAGGGTTGGTAACAGGCTAATTGGTCAGCTGTTTGAGCCAGTAAAGGGGGCTTTACTATTCTTAGGTAGCGGAATGACTTTTGCTTCCCTCCAAGCCTGGGGGCACACACATTCTAGTAGGCTTAAATTGAAAATATGGCAAATAGGAGTGGCAATATCATCCGCTATTATCCTCAGTAATTTTCCATCCAAGTTGTCAGACCCCAGTGGCTTGTCATTGTTAATAGACAACAATAATTTGTTCACCTCTTCCACACTCACTTTATGGAATTCAAAATTACAATGCTTGTCTTTCATAATATGGTCAGATATACTTGGATGTGTAGTGTCAGCAATTGTTGCTGGCATGTCATGCTTAAGTTTGCTAATCTTGCCAATGAAAAAAATATTAAAGTAGTTGGCAATATCAGTTGGTTTTGTGATGAATGAGCCATCTGATTCAATGAATGATGGAGCTGAGTTTGCCTTTTTTCCCAAAATTTCATTTAAGGTGCTCCAAAGCTTTTTACTATCATTCTTTATGTCTTATCTTTGTTTCATAGTGTTCCTTCTTTTTATTCAGTTTAGTCACATGATTTCTCAATTTGCAATACGTTTGCCAATCGGTTGTGCAGCCAGACTTATTTGCCATTCTTTTTGCCTCATCCCTCGCAACCATACCATTTTTCAATTCCTCATCAATCCATAGGGATTTAACAGTTTTTACAGTCATTTTCTTAATGGGTGCATGCTTATTAGTAACTGGAATAAGCAATTTCATAAATGTGTCAAGTGCAGTGTCGGTTTGCTCCTCATTACACACCACGGACCAACATATTCTTTACATCAACAACATAGGAATCACTACAAAACGTATTGTATGACCTCTTATACACAATATTAGGCCCAGCCTTTGGAACTTTGGTTTTCCTAGACATGGCTACTATATTGTGATCACTACATCCAATGGATTTGGATACTGCTTTCAAACAAATCTCTGCAGCATTAGTAAAGATATTTTCAATACATGTTGATGATTTAATTCCTGTACTGTTTGTAACCACCCTGGTAGGTTGACTGATAACCTGAACCAGGTTGCAGGCACTGGTTACATATTTTTACATTTACATTTACATTTTAGTCATTTAGCAGACGCTCTTATCCAGAGCGACTTACAGTTAGTGAATACATATATTTTTTTTTTATACTGGCCCCCCGTGGGAAACGAACCCACAACCCTGGCGTTGCAAACGCCATGCTCTATCAACTGAGCTACATCCCTGCCGGCCATTCCCTCCCCTACCCTGGACGACGCTGGGCCAATTGTGCGCCGCCCATGAGTCTCCCGGTCGCGGCCGGCTGCGACAGAGCCTGGATTCGAACCAGGATCTCTAGTGGCACAGTTAGCACTGCGATGCAGTGCCTTAGACCACTGCGCCACTCAGGGTTACAGTTTGAAGCTTTCTCTTGAGTGGGCAGCCTGATGAAAGCCAGTCAATATTTAAATCCCCCCGAAAGTATACCTCTATTGATATCACATACATGATCAAGCATTTCACACATGTTATCCAGATACTGACTGTTAGCACTTGGGGGTCTTAAGCAGCTTCCCACCAGAATGGGCTTTAGGTGAGGCAGATGAACCTGTAGCCATATTACTTCGACAGTATCTATTTATATTTTCTGTAAATGTTATAACCTTGTATTGCTACCACTATCATCAAAGTGAGTTTCAGAGAGCTATTGGAGCGTAGCTAGCTACACATCAAAACCTCTTCCGCCTAGCAACACGTCTCGTTATATCGTGCAATCTTTGGAGAAAAAAAAATCTATGTTTTTCTATGTGCTGCAGTGAAACTGATTTTATCAAATACTGAGCTAAATGAGCGCCAGCCACTCTGGTGTTGTTCCATATTGCCACTGCTGTTTTTAATCAAACGGATGCATTGTACCAAATATGGCTTTTGGACTATTATTTCCATGGTTGTAAAATGTGTTTGGTTTGTAATGTTGTTTCCATGTCTAAATCTCAGGGCTCCAATTCTTCTAAAGATACGAGTTGTTTGTGTTTTGTTTTTGGCTTCTGATATTATTATTTCCCTTACAGTCTACTGGTTAAACCTTTCCCTCACAGTCTACTGGTTAAACCTTTCCCTCACAGTCTACTGGTTAAACCTTTCCCTCACAGTCTACTGGTTAAACCTTTCCCTTACAGTCTACTGGTTAAACCTTTTCCTTACACAGTCTACTGGTTAAACCTTTTCCTTACACAGTCTACTGGTTAAACCTTTCCCTTACAGTCTACTGGTTAAACCTTTCCCTTACAGTCTACTGGTTAAACCTTTCCCTTACACAGTCTACTGGTTAAACCTTTCCCTTACACAGTCTACTGGTTAAACCTTTTCCTTACAGTCTACTGGTTAAACCTTTCCCTTACACAGTCTACTGGTTAAACCTTTCCCTTACACAGTCTACTGGTTAAACCTTTCCCTTACACAGTCTACTGGTTAAATCTTTTCCTCACAGTCTACTGGTTAAACCTTTCCCTTACATTCCCTCACAGTCTACTGGTTAAACCTTTTCCTCACAGTCTACTGGTTAAACCTTTCCCTTACAGTCTACTGGTTAAACCTTTCCCTTACACAGTCTACTGGTTAAACCTTTTCCTTACACAGTCTACTGGTTAAACCTTTTCCTCACAGTCTACTGGTGTAATCTACACACCGCATTCCAATGCCTCATCTGTGTTAGTTGTCAGTCAGTGGTGTTTTGGTTAAGGTTTGACAAGGACTGCCAACGCGAATGTCACTTCTCATCTCTCCCTCTTTATTTTAAGGCAACTTTACAGATGCTATTTTGTACTTTGTGGTTTACCTCTGGGTAACAGAGGTAAATGTAACTAAAATAAGTATTTTGTAGAACCCCTTTTTTGTGTAAGTCCTGATTTTAATAGCAACATGTTAAGTAGTTACATAATAGTGATAGAGCAGGGTTCTTCAATTCCAGTCCTGGAGGGCCGAAACACCTCTGTTTTTCATCCTCCTTCTAATCAGGGGCTAATTCAGACCTGGGACACCAGGTGAGTGCAATTAACTACCAGGTAGAAATAAAAAAACAGAAGTGTTCGGCCCTCCAGGACCGGAATTGAAGAACCCTGTGATAGAGTATAGACGACCAACCTTTCACACTTCTCATTGTCTTAGACTTCCCATAGAAAACATGAATCTTCATAATATTATTGCAGAGCTGCTGTAACATGTTGCGGTTGCTAACTGGCCTGTGTTATATGAGTGGCTTGCGAAAGTATTCACCCCCCTTGGCATTTTTCCTATTTTGTTGCCTTACAGCCTGGAATTAAAATTGATTTTTTGGGGGGTTTTGTGTCATTTGATTTACACAACATGCCTACCACTTTGAAGATGCAAAATATTTTTTCTTGTGTAACAACTTGAGCGTGCATAACTATTCAACCCCCCAAAGTCAATACTTTGTAGAGCCACCTTTTGCCGCAATTACAGCTGCAAGTCTCTTGGGGTATGTCTCTATAAGCTTGGCACATCTAGCCACTGGGATTTTTGCCCATTCTTCAAGGCAAAACTGCTCCAGCTCCTTCAAGTTGGATGGGTTCCGCTGGTGTACAGCAATCTTTAAGTCATACCACAGATTCTCAATTGGATTGAGGTCTGGGCTTTGACTAGGCCATTCCAAGACATTTAAATGTTTCCCCTTAAACCACTCTAGTGTTGCTTTAGCAGTATGCTTAGGGTCATTGTCCTGCTGGAAGGTGAACCTCCGTCCCAGTCTCAAATCTCTGGAAGACTGAAACAGGCTTCCCTCAAGAATTTCCCTGTATTTAGCGCCATCCATCATTCCTTCAATTCTGACCAGTTTCCCAGTCCCTGCCGATGAAAAACATCCCCACAGCATGATTCTGCCACCACTATGCTTCACTGTGGGGATGGTGTTCTCGGGGTGATGAGAAGTGTTGGGTTTGCGCCAGACATAGCGTTTTCCTTGATGGCCAAAAGCTCAATTTTAGTCTCATCTGACCAGAGTACCTTCTTCTATATGTTTGGGGAGTCTCCCACATGCCTTTAGGTGAACACCAAACGTGTTTGCTTATTTTGTTCTTTAAGCAATGGCTTTTTTTTGGCCACTCTTCCGTATTGCCCAGCTCTGTAGAGTGTATGGCTTAAAGTGGTCCTATGGACAGATACTCCAATCTCCGCTGTGGAGCAGGGTTATCTTTTGTCACTTTGTTGCCTCTTATCAATGCCCTCCTTACCTGGTCCGTGAGTTTTGGTGGGCGGCCCTCTCTTGGCAAGTTTGTTGTGGTGCCATATTCTTTCAATTTTTTAAATAATGGATTTAATGGTGCTCCGTGGGATGTTAAAAGTTTCTGATATTTTTTTATAACCCAACCCTGATCTGTACTTCACAACGTTGTCCCTGACCTGTTTGGAGAACTCCTTGGTCTTCATTGTGCCGCTTGCTTGGTGGTGTCCCTTGCTTAGTGGTGTTGCAGACTCTGGGGCCTTTCAGAACAGGTGTATATATACTGAGATCATGTGACACTTAGATTGCACACAGGTGGACTTTATTTAATTGATTATGTGACCTCTGAAGGTAATTGATTGCACCAGATCTTATTTAGAGGCTTCATAGCAAAGGGGGTGAATACATATGCATGTGCCACTTTTCTGTTATTTATTTGTTAGAATTTTTTGAAACAAGTTATTTTTTTCATTTCACTTCATCAATTTGGACTATTTTGTGTATGTCCATTACATGAAATCCAAATAAAACCCCATTTAAATTACGGGTTGTAATGCAACAAAATAGGAAAAAAGCCAAGGGGGATGAATACTGCAATGGCTAGAAATGTGAGAAGAGCAAGTCCGTCTCCTGCAGAGTACAGGCACATATCTCTGAGTCCAGGGAATGAACTCACACCAGCATTCATTCCAACAAGAGTTGTCATTTTATTGTCGACTAAATCGGAGCTTACAGGGAAGACAATTGTATTGCAGAGACAGAATCGGACACGAGTTCTAGAGCTGTGTTCCCCTACTCACTAAAACTCCACTAAATTCACGATGCCGCGTCAAAATATGTCACTGGACAAGAAAAACAAAGAACTCCGTTACACAACTTCCAACACATTACATCATGATAGATTTGCAGAAACCAACTCATCTGTTGTCTACAGCAGTGGTCTCCAACCCAGGTTCCAGCCTTCAGTCTTGATGATTAGATGAATCGGGGTGTGTTAGTGCTGGGCTAGAACAAAACCATGCACACTTAGTGGGTCCCCAGGACCAGGTTTGGTGACCACTAGCCTCTAGTTAGAGAAACAACTCCAGCCCTACAGCCCTCTGCATTGGGACTGGAAGTTGTTTTGAGTCCGAACACAAGGTCATAGGTTGTCACTAGGTGTAGTAATCACTGACACTGATTCACCCTTGGGTGGATAAGGTGAGGATTTGAATGGCAACTTCTACCCGGGGCGTGGTCGAATTCAACAATACTTCAACTGGCTACAAACTGTACTGAACAGTTCGTTGTTGGAAGATGCCAGACGAAAGAGGAAAGTAACTTCACTGACTGTTATTCAACATTCATACACCCAAGTGTGAACAACATAATACTACCGCTTGTGACAGCAAAACAGAAAAATAGTTTTTCCACAGTTGTTTTCCAGCACATACAGATTCATGCAAATATGTCCGGAAATCACAACACACATGTTTTTTTGTATCATTTTTTTTTCTATCTTATTTCGGACTTTACAATGACTCATTAAATCACTCTTTTCTTGTGACGTTTTGCTTGGCAATGAAGTGAGAAATCATCTCCAGATTTCCCTTGCAACTTCTCAAGACGTGAGAATTTAGAAGCTACCGACACACCTGATCAGAAAATGCATTATTATGGGATCCAGAAAGTCTCCATATACTGTAGATACAGATACATTTCATATTGTAGCTCAATAGCTCTGGATCCTAGATATTATTGGTGAGATGGAAACAGCATCAACGGCCTACAAACACAACACATTGAATCAAAACTAGCCGTTGCTATTGTTCTGTCTGGTTTCTAGCCCTAAGATGTCATGAGAGGTCACAACAATATTCCCACCGGGATATAATGCAAGAAATTGTGCTACAGCAAAATTCCACATCACAACAATCTTGACATAACTTTTTTGTAAAGCCAGTTCAAATTTTCCATAAAGATATGTTTTAGTTACTTGTCATGCAATTTTTTTTTTAAATTCGATGGTGTACATCTTCACTGTATTTTTCAGCTTGAATTTAAATGTCGAAATAATAATCAAAACTCCAAACAATACACCATTCATCAACATCAAGACATTTAAAACAAAACAACAATCAAATTAATTGACTAAAATGTGTAAAAATATATTTTTCTGCCATGAAGTAGATACGTGTCTGTTAAGGGGTCAGGGATAAAGTGTTGGACATCATTAACAGCTATCTGTCTGTTTCCAGACAGGAGGCTCTGGGACATCTTGGCTTGCTGCCAACGGCAGAATAAAGTTATCTGTAAAATTATTATAAATTATTATAAATTAATGCCTTACTCTTCTCCATCTGGTGGCTTCGAAATCTTTTTTATATTGTATAAAATATTTTTTATATTTTTATTTATCTTTGCAATATTAATGTCTACCACATCATCGGACTAGATCTAAATGATAAACTGAAGAAAGAATACTCCATGCAACAACTACTATTAAATGCAGTGATTTTACAAGATCCAGCTGTTGCAACAGTATTAATTTTCCTGTTCAAAAAGTGTTGCAGACGACCAAGTAGAAATTTGGCACTAGAGCACGTGTCAAACTCATTCCACGGAGGGCCGAGTGTCTGCGGGATTTAGCTCCTCCCTTGTACTTGATTGATGAATGAAAGTCACTAATTAGTAAGTGACTCCCCTCACTTGGTTGTCTAGGTCTTAATTGAAAGGAAAAACCAAAAACCCGCAGACACTCGGTCCTCCGTGGAATGAGTTTGACACCGCTGCACTAGAGCGTCCAGAAACCTTTACTGAAATTAGTCAAACAGAAAACTCCTAAAGCAAATTTTCAAAATCAATAGAAAAAATGGAATCTGGATATTTAGGATTTAAGTAAATAAAGTAACTCCAAAGGCAAATAAAAATCCACCTAATCATATTTCCCATCCATACACATGGAACATACAGTGATATACTGTACACACTTACACACACACACACACACACCTACACACGTACTGTACACACAGACACACACACACACACACACACACACACCTACACACGTACTGTACACACATACACACCTACACACGTACTGTACACACATACATACTTTGTACCAGAGTTCACATTGCATTACAGTAAACATAAAACTGCTGTTCATTTTGAGGTTATTCTTTCATTGAGGAACATTTTACAAGGTATTTCTATCAGCTTAAAAAATACTAACCAAAAGAACATCATCTCTTCATCTCTTGGCTTTGCCATAAATGGTTCCTCCGTGTCACTTCTGTAGTGGTTTTTTGCTCAATTCACCCTCGGTTTCAGTCTTTTTGGGGGAAATATATTGCTTTAAGAAATACATTTTGGTCTTCATCTGAGACTCTGAATACCAGCATTTCATATCACAATGTGTTTCTCAACCTCTCTTTCCATGTCTTGCCCGTCCGTCTGTCTGTCTATCTGTTGGTTGGCTGATCGTTCAGTATGTTGTTCATTGAGTCTTTGCAGTCTCTAGAAAGATTTGTTGTGTCTGTAGAATGACTGATCTCTGACTGGATCATTATACCCCAACGGGAATCATCAGGATCCAGTTGATCCCTTTTCTCTTTTGCAAAATGTTAATTCATTCGTTCTTTAAAGGTCCTTCCTTTTGACCCCGTTCTCCCCCCCCCCCCAAAAAAAATGGTAAGGATAATAACATGTCATTTTTCCTGTGTATGAGTATACAGTACTTAATGTGTATGAGAGTGTGTGAGTATGTGTATGTGTGGATATGTGTGTGTGTATATGAGTGTAGGCATCTGTATGTGTACCGTTTACAGTATCTCAGTCCTTCCCAGGCTCGTCACACACCTCAGACACAGATCTCTATAGGCGTGGCCACCAGTATGTGTCCGGGGGGCTGGTCGCTGTTGCTGTCTCTGGGCATGCGGTCAAAGCTGTTGGTAGACGGCCCAGAGCTGGAAACAGACACAAAATGGTGTCCTCCACCCGACTGCATCATCCCTGCCTTCGTCCCCCCAGTCCCCCTCTCCACAGACACCGGAGGAGACAGAGTCTGCTGTTTCATCCTCTCCACCAGCATCTCCTCCTCCTCTTCTCCCGACAAGGACGACGTACTGCTCCCGTCCCCCTCCACCCTCACCCCTCCTCCTCCTCCTCTCTCCCTCTCTCTCTCTCCGCCCCCTCCTCCGTTCCTGTTGCTGTCTCCATCCAGCATCCAACTGTGGCTGAAGTAGCCAAACACCTCTTTGACGGAGCAGCGTCTGTCCTGCTCCACAGAGAGGAGCCTGCGGAACATGCGGAGGGCCTGCTCAGTGAAGCGGCGCCACTGCGAGGGCACGGTGCCCGTGCGCCGTCTCTGCCAGCGAGTGAACTCCTGGTAGAAGGAGTCGGAGGGCAGGGCCTTCTCCCAGGGGAAGTTACCGGTCAGCATGCAGAAGAGGAGGACGCCAAAGGCCCACACATCCGTGCTGTAGTCCACGCAGAAGCCCTCGTGGCGAGACGTGTCGCACAGCTCCGGAGCCGTGTAAGGGATGGTACCGCTCACCTGGGAGGAGAGGAATAAATAATATTTGTTAATTGATTAGGAAGATTTCATTCTTCATTTAAGTTGGCTCCCATGAGGTCTGGTCTCTTTTATGGCATACTTGGTGGGTTCTGCATCTCAAACTATTTCTCATACAGTTCACCACTTTTGTTTTTTTAAAATAAAGTTTGTTGTGATTTGACCTCTAGCCACTCACCCGTTTGACCGGTGAGCCAGCGCGGCGCGTCATGCCGAAGTCGGACAGTTTGACCTTGCGGCATTCGCGGTCAAAGATGAGGATGTTCTCAGGCTTGATGTCACGGTGCACCAACTTCTTACAGTGAAGGTAGTCCAGGGCAATGGAAACCTGGTGCACACAGCGCTTAGCAACCGTCTCCGGGAGACCCACCTGGATGGAGAGGGGCAGAGATTAGGAAACAAAATAAACCTCAAAGATGTCTGTAATGACAACCACTATAAACGTGCTATGAAGCATTCTTCAATGTGACATTAGCTATTATAAACTGTCATTGCACATTATTTAGCGCAGTAATGGTTAAAATAACCCTACATAGCCATTACAACAGAACATCCCAAATATGCATCCCTGTCTCTCTCTCGTACCTGTGGAGGGATGATGTCGAAGAGGTCCCCAGCCAGGGCATACTCCTGGGCAAACACGTAGTAATCGTCAGTCTCGAAGGCGATCCCAAACATGTTAATGATAAAGGGACAGGGAGAAAGGTAGAGAGAGATGCTGTACTCCCTCAGGAACGACTTCAGCTTGGTTGTCTTCTTCCTCAGGAACTTCAGGGCCATCTTGGTGCCTGAGGGGAAAACAACATGGGAGTGATGAATGATTATAGTGGTTGATCATGTAATTCTGCAGATAATCCTGCAGAGCTGGACCAGTGAATGATCCTGTTAAATGTGTGCATCCTCAAGATCAAGTCTAGTGTGTGTGTGTGTGTGTGTGTGTGTGTGTGTCCTCCTCACCTCTGATCTTGTGTATGACCAGGTCCACCTTGCCGTAAGTGCCCTTGCCAAGCTCCCTGATAACATCATAGTACTTGTTGACCTCTAACCTCTCCAGGTTCTGTGCTGCGATCAGCTGCAGCTCCTCCAGAATGTCCATGTTTCCACGGGAACCCAGCGGAGAAGAACTCATACTGAGGACCGGGTTAGGGGGTGGACCGGGGGATAGGGTTAGGGGACGGACAAGAACAGGGGACAGGTTTAGGGGACGGACTCACAGGCAGGACAGGAGTGGTGTAACTGGAGAGAAGAACAGAGAAATAGAAACGGGCAGACATTTTGTTAGTGGAAAGGTAAAAGTCAACATACAGACATTTTGTTAGTGGAAAGGTAAAAGTCAACATACAGACATTTTGTTAGTCGAAAGGTAAAAGTCAACATACAGACATTTTGTTAGTGGAAAGGTAAAAGTCAACATACAGACATTTTGTTAGTGGAAAGGTAAAAGTCAACATACAGACATTTTGTTAGTGGAAAGGTAAAAGTCAACATACAGACATTTTGTTAGTGGAAAGGTAAAAGTCAACATACAGACATTTTGTTAGTGGAAAGGTAAAAGTCAACATACAGACATTTTGTTAGTGGAAAGGTAAAAGTCAACATACAGACATTTTGTTAGTGGAAAGGTAAAAGTCAACATACAGACATTTTGTTAGTGGAAAGGTAAAAGTCAACATACAGACATTTTGTTAGTGGAAAGGTAAAAGTCAACATACAGACATTTTGTTAGTGGAAAGGTAAAAGTCAACATACAGACATTTTGTTAGTGGAAAGGTTAAAGTAAACATACAGACATTTAACAACCAATACTAAAACATTTGAACTCTTCTTCGTGTCTCTAATGTGTGTCCAATGAATAAATATTGAACAAAAAAACTGAAAAGCTACAGAAGCAAACAAACACACACCAGCCTATCTCCAACCTACTGCAGTGTGATTATTCTCACAGAGGAAATTGTTATTTTCAAAACTACAGCATTTACGATCCAGAACACTCTGACCTATTCCTTCGACTATAGGTTCACACACATGCAGACACACACACTCACACACTCACACACACACATTGCATAACTCTGAATGCCATAAAAGAAGCAGGCTTTATGTTACCTCTGATCAATAATACTATGGAGCATTTAAACACTGATCGACACTTACACTACAGTGCATTCGGAAAGTATTCAGACCCCTTCCCTTTTCCCACATTTTGTTACGTTACAGCCTTATTCTAAAATTGATTGAATTAATGTTTTTCCTCATCAATCTACACACAATACCCCATAATGACAAAGCGAAAACAGGTTTTTAGACATTTTAGCAAATGTATTAAAAATAAAAAACAGAAATACCTTATTTACATAAGTATTCAGACACTTTGCTATGAGACTCGAAATTTAGCTCAGGTGCATCCTGTTTCCATTGATCATCCTTGAGTTTCTATAACTTGATTCGAGTCCACCCGTGGTAAATTCAATTGATCGACATGATTTGGAAAAGCACACACCTGTCTATATAAGGTCCCACAGTTGACAGTGCATGTCAGAGCACAAACCAAGCCAGTTTGAAGGAATTGTCCGTAGAGCTCCGAGACAGGATTGTGCCGAGGCACAGATCTGGGGAAGGGTACCAAAAACGTTCTGCAGCATTGAAGGTCCCCAAGAACACAGTGGCCTTCATAATTCTTAAATTGAAGAAGTTTGGAACCACCAAGACTCTTCCTAGAGCTGGCCGCCTGGCCAAACTGAGCAATCGGGGGAGAAGGGCCATGGTCAGGGAGCTGACCAAGAACCCGATGGTCACTCTGACAGAGCTCCAGAGTTCCTTTGTGGAGATGGGAGAACCTTCCAGAAGGACAACCATCTCTGCAGCACTCCACCAATCAGGCCTTTAAGGTAGAGTGGCTGGACGGAAGCCACTCTTCAGTAAAAGGCACATGACAGCCTGCTTGGAGTTTTTCAAAAGGCACTTAAAGGACTCTCAGACCATGAGAAACAAGATTCTCTGGTCTGATGAAACCAAGATTGAACTCTTTGGCCTGAATGCCAAACGTCACGTCTGGAGGAAACCTGGCACCATCCCTACAGTGAAAGATGGGGGTGGCAGCATCATGCTGTGGGGATGTTTTTCAGTGGCAGGGACTGAGAGACTCTTCAGGATCGAGGGAAAGATGACCAGAGCAAAGTACAGAGATGGCTGTTTAACAGGCCATCAGACTGTTAAACAGCCATCACTAGCACATTAGAGGCTGCTGCCTATAGACATTGACACACATAGACTAGAAATCACTGGCCACTTTAAGAAATGGAACACTAGCCACTTTAATCATGTTTACATATCCTGCACTACTCATCCCATAGGTGGCAGCATCCTGCTGTAGGGATGTTTCTCAGCTGCAGGGACTGGTCTGGATCGAGGGAAAGATGAGTGGAGTGGAGTGCAAAGTACAGAGAGACCCTTGATGAAAACCTGCTCCAGAGTACTCAGGACCTCAGACTGGGGTGAAGGTTCACCTTCCAACAGGACAACGACCCTAAGCACACAGCCAAGACAACGCAGGAGAGGATTCGGGACAAGTCTCTGAATGCCCTTGAGTGGCCCAGCCAGAGCCCGGACTTGAACCCTATCGAACATCTCTGGAGAGACCTGAAAATAGCTGTGCAGCGACGCTCCCCATCCAACCTGACAGAGCTTGAGAGGATCTGCAGAGAAGAATGGGAGAAACTCCCCAAATACAGGTGTGCCAAGCTTGTAGTGTCATACCCAAGAAGACTCGAGGCTGTAATCGCTGCCAAAGGTGCTTCAACAAAGTACTGAGTAAAGGGTCTGAATACTTATGTAAATGTGATTTAAAAAACAAACATTGTATACATTTGATAAAATTTCTAAAAAACTGTTTTTGCTTTGTCATTATGGGGTATTGTGTGTAGATTGATGAGAAAAACAACAATTTAAGGAATTTTAGAATAAGGCTGTAACATAACAAAATGTGGAAAAAGTCAAGGTGTCTGAAAAATTTCCGAATGCACTGTATATATTCAAAAGTATGTGGACACCCCTTCAAATTAGTGG
>NW_028157817.1:105107-110107 GCF_964263955.1 Coregonus lavaretus
CTCTCTCTCGCTCTCTCGCTCTCTTCTGCCTCTCTCTCTCTCTGCCTCTCTCTCTCTCTCTGCCTCTCTCTTTCTCTCTCTCTCTTTCTCTCGCGATCTCTCTCTCTCTCTGCCTCTCTCTCTCTCTGTCTCTCTCTCTCTCTATCGCGATCTCTCTCTCTCGCGATCTCTCTCTCTCGCTCTCTCTCTCGCTCTCTCTCTCTCTCTCTCTCTCTCTCTCACTCTCTTTCTCTCGCAATCTCTCTTTCTCGCGCGATCTCTCTTTCTCTCGCGATCTCTCTTTCTCTCACGATCTCTCTCTCTCGCGATCTCTCTCTCGCGATCTCTCTGTCTCTCTCTCTCTCGCGATCTCTCTCTCTCTCTCTCTCTCTCTCTCTCTCTCTCTCTCTCTCTCTCTCTCTCTCTCTCTCTCTCTCTCTCTCTCTCTCTCTCTCTCTCTCTCTCTCTCTCTCTCTCTGCCTCTCTCTCTGTCTCTGTCTCTCTCTGTCTCTCTCGCTCTCTCTCTCTCGCTCTCTCTCTCGCTCTCTCTCTCGCTCTCTCTCTCGCTCTCTCTCTCTCTGCCTCTCTCTCTGCCTCTCTCTCTCTCTCTCTCTCAAATCTCTCTCTCGCTGCCGCTCTCTCTCTCTCTTTCTCTCGCAATCTCTCTCTCGCGATCTCTCTGTCTCTCTCTCTCTCGCGAACTCTCTCTCTCTCTCTCCTGCCTCTCTCTCTCTCTGTCTCTCTCTCTCTCTCTCTCTGCCTCTCTCTTTCTCTCGCGATCTCTCTCTCTCGCTCTCGCTCTCTCTCTCTCTGCCTCTCTCGCGCGATCTCTCTCTCTCCTGATCTCTCACTCTCTCACTCTCTTTCTCTCTCTCTCTCGCTCTCTCTCTGCCTCTCTCTCTCGCAAATCTCTCTCTCTTTCTCTCGCAATCTCTCTCTCTCTCTCTCTCTCTCTCTCTCTCTCTCTCTCCCTGCCTCTCTCTCTCTCTCCCTGCCTCTCTCTCTTTCTCCCTGCCTCTCTCTCTCTCTTTCTCTCACGATCTCTCTCTCTCTCTCTCTCTGCCTCTCTCTCTCTCTCTGTCTCTCTCTCTCTCTCTCTCTCTCGCGATCTCTCTCTCTCTCTCTCTCTCTCTCTCTCTGTGTCTCTCTCTTTCTCTTGCGATCTCTCAATTTCAATTTCAATTTAAGGGCTTTATTGGCATGGGAAACATGTGTTAACATTGCCAAAGCAAGTGAAGTAGATAGTAAGTGAAATAAACAATAAATATTAACAGTAAACTTTACACTCAGAAGTTTCAAAAGAATAAATACATTTCAAATGTCATATTATGTATATATACAGTGTTGTAACAATGTGCAAATAGTTAAAGTACAAATGGGAAAATAAATAAACATAAATATGGGTTGTATTTACAATGGTGTTTGTTCTTCACTGGTTGCCCTTTTCTTGTGGCAACAGGTCACAAATCTTGCAGCTGTGATGGCACACTGTGGTTTTTCACCCAGTAGATAAGGGAGTTTATCAAAATTGGGTTTGTTTTCTAATTCTTTGTGGATCGCTGTAATCTGAGGGAAATATGTGTCTCTAATATGGTCATACATTTGGCAGGAGTTTAGGAAGTGCAGCTCAGTTTCCACCTAATTTTGTGGGCAGTGTGCACATAGCCTGTCTTCTCTTGAGAGCCAGGTCTGCCTATGGTGGCCTTTCTCAATAGCAAGGCTATGCTCACTGAGTCTGTACATAGTCAAAGCTTTCCTTAAGTTTGGGTCAGTCACAGTGGTCAGGTATTCTGCCACTGTGTACTCTCTGTTTAGGGCCAAATAGCATTCTAGTTTGCTCTGTTTTTTTTGTTTGTTCTTTCCAATGTGTCAAGTAATTCTCTTTTTGTTTTCTCATGATTTGGTTGGGTCTAGTTGTGTTGTTGTTGTTGTTGTTGTTGTTGTTGTTGTTGTTGTTGTCCTGGGGCTGTGTGGGGTCTGTTTGTGTTTGTGAACAGAGCCCCAGGACAAGCTTACTTAAGGGACTCTTCTTTGTGGTCTGTATATTTTATCATTTCATTGAGGATACCATCAACACCACAGGACTTTTTGGTTTGGAGGGTTTGTATTTTGTCCTGTAGTTCATTCAATGTAATTGGAGAATCCAGTGGGTTCTGGTAGTCTTTAATAGTTGATTCTAAGATTTGCATTTGATCATGTATATTTTTTTGCTGTTTGTTCTCTGTTATAGGGCCAAAAAGATTGGAGAAGTGGTTTACCCATACATCTCTGTTTTGGATAGATAGCTCTTCGTGTTGTTGTTTGTTTAGTGTTTTCCAATTTTCCCAGAAGTGGTTAGAGTCTATGGATTCTTCAATTACATTGAGCTGATTTCTGACATGCTGTTCCTTCTTTTTTCGTAGTGTATTTCTGTTTTGTTTTAGTGATTCACCATAGTGAAGGCGTAGGCTCAGGTTTTCTGGGTCTCTGTGTTTTTGGTTGGATAGGTTTCTCAATTTCTTTCTTAGGTTTTTGCATTCTTCATCAAACCATTTATCACTGTTATTACTTTTCTTTGGTTTTCTGTTAGAGATTTTTAGATTTGATAGTGAAGCTGAGAGGTCAAATATACTTTTTAGGTTTTCTACTGCCAAGTTTACACCTTCACTATTACAGTGGAACGTTTTGTCCAGGAAGTTGTCTAGAATGGATTTAATTTGTTTTTTGGTAGGTTTCAACACTACTTTCCTTCCATCTATAGCATTTCTTAATATTATTCAGTTCCTTTGGCTTTGATGCCTCATGATTGAGTATTGCTCTGTTCAAGTAGACTGTGATTTTGCTGTGGTCTGATAGGGGTGTCAGTGGGCTGACTGTGAACGCTCTGAGAGACTCTGGGTTGAGGTCAGTGAAAAAGTAGTCTACAGTACTACTGCCAAGAGATGAGCTATAGGTGTACCTACCATATGAGTCCCCTCGAAGCCTACCATTGACTATGTACATACCCAGTGTGCGACAGAGCTGCAGGAGTCGTGACCCGTTTTTGTTGGTTATGTTGTCGTAGTTGTGCCTAGGGGGGCATATGGGGGAGGGAATGCTGTCACCTCCAGGTAGGTGTTTGCCCCCTGTGTGCTGAGGGTGTCAGGTTCTTGTCCAGTTCTGGCATTTAGGTCGCCACAGACTAGTACATGTCCCTGGGTCTGGAAATTATTGATTTCCCCCTCCAGGATGGAGAAACTGTCTTCATTAAAGTATGGGGATTCTAGTGGGGGGATATAGGTAGCACACAGGAGGACATTTTTCTCAGTTGAGATAATTTCCTTTTGAATTTCTAACCAAATGTAAAATGTTCCTGTTTTGATTAATTTAATAGAGTGAGTTAGGTCTGCTCTATACCAAATTAGCATACCCCCTGAGTCCCTTCCCTGTTTCACACCCGGTAGTTTGGTGGATGGGACTACCAGCTCTCTGTAACCTCGATGGCAACCAGTGGGTACGTCTCCTCTATACCATGTTTCTTGTAGAATGACAATGTCTGTATTTCCGATTTCTTTGGTGAAGTCCAGATTCCTGCTCTTTAGGCCAAAGGTAGATGACCTCAGGCCTTGGATATTCCAGGATGAAATAGTAAAGGCTTTGTGCTCCATAAAGTGTCTAATGTTGTTGGTTGTGTGGTTTGGCCTCAGGCCAGTAATTGTGATCAGAGCCTGCTGAGCATCTGGTACATGCCATTGGCTTGGGCTAGTGTAAGAGTGGGTGTTGGGCCTGTTTGCCTGCTCACGGCCTGGGCGTATGTGTGACTTTCATGTTGAGGCCCTCTTTGTGGGAGTAGGGGGCTTGGGGTGGGTAGGAGGGGCATGGGTCTGATCTGAGGGGGCCTAAATGGGGTGTGGGCATGGTTGACTTGGGGGGGAGTTAATTGGTGGGGGTGGGGGTGTAGATGTGGTTGATGGTGCTGTGGTCTGGATGTAGGTCCTCTCTGCGGGGGTCCTCTATGTGTAGGTCCTGGGGGGGTCCCGCAGGTCTGGGAGAGTGTCTCGCTGGTTTGGGTGGGGTGTCTGTTGATCTGTTGCTCCTGTGTGAGGTGTTGGGTCTGCGGTTGAGGGCGATATCCTTTAGGGTCCGGGCGAAGGTGGGCACTGCTGCCTTGTATAGGTGGACCTGGTCATAAAGGCTGTTCACGTCCAGGGTGGAGTGGTGGGCCAGGTAGACATTTGGTTTTGATGCACAGTCACAGGAAATACTTGCGTTTACCCGCTGTATGGTAGCAGGGTGGAACTATTTTCGTGGTTCTCAGGTCGTTTGTGCCTGTGTGTATTATTATGTGGCTGGGTGATCCTAGTCGGTCCTCAGACAGAAGGTCTAGGGCGCGCTGGGTGTTTGGACACCAGAGTTTAGACACTGTGTGTTTTGGAAAAAGTTTATTTTCTTGTATGTATTTCCCGTTTGAGTCCATAAGGAGTACAATCTGTGGCTTGTGTATGTCCTCAGTGGGTGTGGGGGGGTCGTCATGAGGGCTATCAGGGTGTGTGACTGGGGGGTTGCTCAGAGGGGTTGGGATCCCCTGGGCTTGGGGTTCTTCATTTGTTTGTCTGGGTGTGATGTCGAGGCTATGGTCAGGGTCTAGGGTGTACTGTTCTGCTGCAGTGTCGAGACTTTGGCCAGGATCTGAGGTGGGCTGTTCTGCTGGCTTCTCTGCGGGGGTGGCCAGCTCTCTAATGGGTTGTTCTATGTCACCCGTCATCGTTCTCACCTTCTCCTCCAGCACTCTGATCCTCTCCTCTAGTGCTCTGTTCTTCTCCTGCTCCTGCTCTTTCTCCCATTGATGTTGTCTCACCACAGTCCAGAGTGCAGACATGTCTCTCTCTACCTGCAGCTCTCCAGGTCTAGTTAAGGGGGTGTTGTTGTGCTGGACTGTTGTATGGGTCTGTGCTGACTGGAGTGTGTTCACCTGCTGTTCCAGCTCCACCTGCCTTACCTCCAGCTGGGTGAATGTATCCTTCATTTCAATGAGGGAGTAGTACTCTGTGCTGGGAAGTTGA